>NC_057937.1:22084693-22182509 GCF_018555375.3 Anguilla rostrata
ATTTAAACCCGTACTTTAAAAATTTTCGTTTCTCAAACCTATTTAAACAGCCCCAAGTCTTTCGTCAAGGTCGGGGTGAAATCTGAACTCTTTGGGGTTAGGCCCAAAACACCCTTCTCAGGGGGTTTAAAAAAGGATTGGGGGGGCCCCCCTCCTTGACTCCCCCCACACCCAAAATGGGGACGTGCCATTTTCTGGCGTTTTGCGTGGAATCGAAAACTTGCAAATTCACTTTAGAAGCGGAAAAGGGAAATGAAAAAATGCTAATGCGGGGGTTTCACCCATTTACGATGGGAAAATGTTTCATTTCTTTTCTCTGTTTTGCTCTTATCCTTTTGCCTCTTTATCCCGGATTTCTGCCGCTTCTAATGATACAATCATCTTAATCATTATTGGGTTGATTTGTAGGCATGGTGTTTAGAATCAATGTGTTTTTGTCGAACCACTCAACAATATTGTTTGCTCTTTCCTGATATTAGTTATTATTGCTTATGTCACTCGGAGTCACTAAAGTAGAATTTGATTGATTGGACAATGCAGTTACACAGTCATTTATATAGGGAATGAAAACCGGTGGCTGACATCCCTGCAGTGCTTTACAATTAGTTGTTGTAAGGAAGGAGTATTCATTTCGTTTCAGAAAAGATTTTGATTCAGGTGGAAATGTAAAAAAAAGAAGGAACACAATAATGAATAAATACTGAATAAATTATATTAATCCAGTACATGTACAAGATTCAGTGTTCATCAAACACTACTTCAACGAGTCGAAGTCTTTCGTCAAGGTCGGGGTGTAATCTGAAACTCTTTTGGGGTTGAGGCCAAAAATCACCGCTTCTCATTGGTTAAAAAAGGATTGTGGGCAGCACCTCCTTGACATCCCCCACACACACCGAAATGAGAGATCGATAGCCATTTCTGGCTGTTTTGCGGTGGAATCTGAAACATTGCTAATTCACGTTTAGAACGCGAGAGGAAATGAAAAGAAATAGCTAATGCTGGGGTTCGACCCATTTACGATCGGAAGAATGGTTTCACTTCTCTGCTCTGCTTGCTCTTATCCTCTTGCGCTCTTTATGCCGGATTTACTGCCGCTTCTAATGATACAATCAATCTAGTCGGCTAATTCTATTTTCCGACTCTTTTATTGACCTGACCAGGGAGAGGAGGGAAGTGCAACCCCGTGCTGGATGGATGGTTATGGGGAAAGGAGGAAGATCTTCGGCGCAAAAAGTCGGCAAGATCCTTGTGCTGCTTATCTGTCTCTTCCCCACAGGTAAGACTCTAGAATTCTCAGTTGTTTCCAATATATTTTTAAGTCACGCTTCCGATTCACGATGTGCGTTTTATCTTTGGAACATTTCCTTAAATTTAACCCCATTGTCGCGCAGGTAGGCTGTCGCAGGAGGCTACTAACTTGGAATTGCGTGCATCTAATGTGTGTGTATGTGTGTGTTGTGTTTTAAGTGACTCATTTTTAGTGGTTTTCTTGTTTGGTTCGACTTAATCTGTGTATTTTAGCAAATGTTGTTGTGTTCCTTTGCTATAGGCTATAGCCTATACCATAGCGACGCATTTGGCTATGCTCCAGGGTACATGAATATTTACATTGCGTTGGGGAAGAGTTCAATTACACAATGATAAACTACCGATATGTTTAGCAAAAATCACGACAACTTGTAGTAAGGACATATAAACGGAAAACTGAAAAGTGGAACCTTGCATAGTTGCTAGGTCCCTCCAAATAACTTTGATTAACATCCAAGAAAAGATAAAGGGACGTGCGTTTTGGAGTTCAAGTTACCTCATCTGTTTTAAATTAAACCACGCAGTTTTCACAATGCGTTTGGCAGAGTTGAATTTATGCATTCTTCCTAAACACATTCTGTTTCTTTTGGGGGAGGGGATACACGTTCAGCGCCACGTTAATTCATACTCGTGTTTTACCCAATTAAAAATAGTTTTGGGTATTTTAAACAGTGGGCACTGGGCATTGGACACTTGATATCTGACTTCACGTTCCCAAGTGAAATACCCTACCCTATCACATAAACCATGTTTCACCTCACTGAACACGTTTTAGTTGCGTAATACTTCATGGCACCATACTCATAAATCCAGAAAAAAAACCTGCGCGCGCACTTTTTCTTGGACCAAAATTAAGTGTGCGAGTTTTCAATTTGGATGCTCTGATGTGACACTTGGACTCTGCACCGTACGCCAAAAAACATTTTTTCTCTGTGGTACCATACATCACACGTATTTATTCCTCGTGACCTTTAAAAAGTGTAATA
This sequence comes from Anguilla rostrata, assembly GCF_018555375.3. Taxonomy (NCBI): domain Eukaryota; kingdom Metazoa; phylum Chordata; class Actinopteri; order Anguilliformes; family Anguillidae; genus Anguilla; species Anguilla rostrata. The sequence goes on from NC_057937.1 coordinate 22,086,988, forward strand.
TGTTAGGTTTTTATTCATCCATTACAAGGGATGTTGTTTCCTTTGGTTCCCCGTCGATATATCTATAGGACGGGATTTCGGTACTTCCCACCACCCAAACTTTATCTTCAAGTTTCGTTGTTTGCCAGATCTTAGTATATGTTGTCTTTAATGTCACTAAACGTTAAGCAAACAAGATAATGTACGTGTTAGCCGATATTTATTCATTCTGGAGATTCGTTTACGGCAGTTTATCAGATGGATGATAAATGCCTTTTTAGTTATGACGGGGGAAGGGCATGCGTCTTCATTTCACTGAGCTGAAGGGATTTTGTAGCGTTTAACTTTTTCCTCTGCCGAAACGCATGAATGTCACCTGTGTGTTACTGAACACCTTACAATTGTTTAGTAACACATTGGAGATATTGTTCTTATTGTCACGAGGAAGGTTGTTTGTTGAACAGTTTAGAAATCGATTCAACGTCGATTTCACTGCAATTAGTGTACTTGTACGGAGATAAACGTTGTTTATGTGCAAATTTAGAAGTTTACATAAGATTTCCCTGCATACTATTTGAGGAAATTGAACATTGCCATCTAAATGACTGATGTAAGAGAATTCCTCATCTCTGAGTGTCATTAGTTTGTACAAAAACTAAATTGACTACAGTGGTGTTTTCAGTGGGGTTGTAATTGCAGAAAGTGTTGACATCTCGCCACTGAAACTAAACCATTTGTGGAAAGGAAGAATTCAGTGACAGAACAGATAAGTAAACCTGTATTTTGTTAAAATAAAGTTAATGAAGCGTATGCAGGGCTTGGGGTATTATATCCACATTCTTGACAAACAGAATATATGACCTATTTTACCATCCTGTATGCTTCCAATTTAGCCATCTGTGTATTTGTTATTGTGGTCAGTATTTGTGGTAGATTTAGACTACTTATGAGTAGATTTGTCTATTTTATCTAGAGTAGTTTTCTCGACTGCCGTCAGTTTTCAGTTATCCCTCAGCAAGAGATTGATGGGTCCTTGTTTTCTATCAATTATCACATTGCCCCCCCCCCCCCCCAGTAATCTACATCAATTGCCACTACTTAAGCCCAGACAATGGTTGACAGCAATGATTCCCGACTTTTGTGTGTAGAGCCACAGATATTTTTCGTAGTGTTCGGCGTAAGGGTGGGCGGTGTATCATTATTAACATGAATATCAGTATGACGCAGTGCCACAATATGGATTTTGCCATATTGTGGATATCATCAAAGTGTTCTGTCAAAAACTAGGCTGTGGTACTTTTGTGGTGGTATGCTTACTTAAAACACAGGATCATAGTGAAACCAAAGCCTGGAAATCGGAATTTTACACTGCATGAAAAGGAGCATTTAGGGGCGGACACAAATCTGAAAACATACACATTTTTTGCCGTGTTCGGCATGTGTCAGTGTCAAAAACATCAGTTCTGTGTGGAAACTGACATAATTTTGTGTAGGTGGGATGAAGGTGGGAGGTGTTTATTTATTTTATTTATTAGTATATTTGTCAGGGACAATGCATAAAACATTGTAACAGGTTACAATAACATGAAACAGATGTTGTATATAGGATTTATAGCCAAGGCTAATTTGCAACCCCTGTCCCTGGTTAGGCTTTTCTACTTAAAAATGGTCATTACATATCATCATTACCAAAAGTACATTAGTTAAAGTGAGCACATAGTAAGTAGTGACATTCTTTACATGATCATACAATGATTGCATCACATTACAGTCATTTTACATGTGTTGCGTATGTGTATGTGTGTGTGTGCGTACGCGTGCACATACGTGTGCACGTGTGTATGTTCACTAATTCATGGAAATTATGTGTATGTGCATATGTTTATAGGTGCGTGTGTCCGTGTGTCTTTATGAGTATGTATCTATGTTTGTCTATGTGTGTCTGTTCCTCTATCTGTGTGTATCATGTCCATGTGCATGTGTGCGTGCACAAGTGCATGATCAGTGATCAGTGATTGCAGGTTTGGTTTTGTTTCAGCCAGTGTTTCACCTTTTCATTAAATGTTTTCAGATCAGTTTGTGTTTTTATTTCAGTTGGTAGGGCATTCCAAAAATGTATCCCTTTTACTGAAAAAGATGACTGACCGAACGTGGTTTTGCACAGTGCCACTCTGCAGTTGCCATTTGCTGATCCCCTAGTGGCGATTCTGTTGGTGTTTGTTTTTGTCACATATGGACGAAGTACAGCTAGGGTGAGATTGTTCAGACATTCAAAAATCAATTTGATAAAAGAAAACTTGATTAAGCTGTCATAACTGACAAACTTGTACTTTTTCAGAATTATACAGTGGTGCCATTTAATTTGTTTTTGATCCATTATTTTCAGTGCTTGTTTGTATAGTGATGTAATTGGTTTGACAGTTGACTGTGAAGCCTGGCTCCATACAGTAACACAATAGGATAGTTGTGAAAATATCATGGCATGCATGAGCTGCCTTAAGAGGTATGTAATGTGTTATCATTCTAAAACAGTTCAGATTTGTCTTTACGGTCTTGCATAGCTTTTTAACATGTTTTTCAAATTTGAGTTGGGAGTCCAAAATGATACCTAAAAATTTAAAATCACTGACTTCCTGTATTTCCCTCTTGATCTATTTTAATTGTGAGCTTATCTTTTGCTTTCCTTCTCATGGAAAAACACATTGACACAGTCTTTTTAAGATTCAGGGTTAGATGATTGTTTTTGAGCCACTGGGATACACCCTCCATTTCATTTGTTTATGTCTCTGCTGCTACACAAGGGGTTTTAGCTGATACATAAATGATTGTGTCATCAGCGTACATTTGACAACCAGCTCTTTTACAGCATGTTGGTAAATCATTTATGTATAAGCTGAAAAGCAGAGGCCCCAAGATCTCTACATTCGAGGTATGATGTAAACCAGCCGGTTGCTTGCTCAGAAAAGTTAAAGGTGCTAAGTTTGTTCAGAAGTATTTCATGGTTCACAGTGTCAAAAGCCTTTTTATGGTCTAAAAACACTGCTCCCACTACATTACCCTTGTCTAGTGAGCTCTTGATGTTTTCAGTGAGGTAGCAGTTGGCCACTTTCGTTGAGTATCCTGACGTAAATCCGAATTGTTTAGGATAAAAAAGTTCATTGCTTTCAAGGTGGTCAACCAGTTGTTCTGCAATAACTTTTTCCAGGACCTTTGAGAAAACGGGTAGAATAGAAATTGGTCTATAGTTACCTACTTGGTCTGGTGCTCCAGCCTTAAAAATTGGCATTATGATCGCTGTTTTCCAACTTTATGGGAATTCACCAGTTCTAATGGAGAGGTTTATCAGATGCATTTGGTCAGGGTGGAGCTGTGTGTTTTGATAAGAGCAGTATTCAACCCAAATAGATCCTTTGCCTTTGAATTACTTAATTTATTGATGATTTTACCTACTTTCTCTTGATCAACCTCCTTAATATAGAAAGACTGCGATGAGTCTGTCATAGTCACCTGTGGTAATTTTACTGGTTCAAATTTTTTAGCAAGCTCCACTAATTGAATTAAGCCATTATCAAATTAATTTGCAATTTCTGTACTGTCAGTGCTAATCACTCCATTTACTTACAGCTCCATTATTGATTTTCATTGACTGGGCTTAGGTTTAGTAAGACTGTTTGGGTGTTTCCAGAGAGAGGTGCTATTTCCTTCAGATTTCGCAAAGTTGTGTAAAGTATGTAGTTTTTGCCTTGCACAGTTCCCTAACTACCATATTTCTCAGTCCCTTAAAGGTAAGGAAGTCCGTATTCGTTTTGGTGAACAGTGACTTTTTCAGTGTAAGATCTCTTTTTTTCATTAACTGGCGAGTATCATTATTCAGCCAGGGTAAAGAGACTGTTCGTCGCTTGCATTTAATGATTTGTGTATATTTCTCAATTGGTTCTGAGAGTGTTTTCATCAAAAGCCACCGCATGAACTTTACCCCGGAACTAGGAACCTTTTGAGGAACCTTTTCCACCGCAGGAACTAGGGTCTAAATAGGGTCTTAGTTCCGGGGGCTTTATTTTACCCCCCAAAAAGTTCCTGCTCGGGGGGTAGTACTTTCCGAAAGTACAGGAACCTTTTGGGTGGCGCTTGCAGCGCTGAACATTTCTGATTTTTTTGTGTTTGTTTTCAGCCGCCATGTTTAAAAATATGCAGCCGCAAACCAATTTATTTTCATAAAAACTTCAAATCAAACTTGTATGTTATGCGGCGCAGTAGCCTAGTTTTGGTTATAGCCTGCCAACGTCTTGGAATTATAACGTGTGCTCTTCTGTTCTTTTCTTGCTTTAGTATTCGTTTTATAAATTTTTTTTATAAAAAGCATTCGTGCTGGGACAGCATATTACGTACCAAAACATTCAAACGGATTAATTTGGTTGCTGAATATTTTCTTCCGGATTTTCTTTGTTAGCCCGTTGTAATTGACTCAAAACGTTTGATACAATTATGTGAGGTATGCCGTAGTTCTGCGTAATTCACATTGGTGATACAGTAAAAGCAAACTGGAAATCACCTTCCGCACTTTTTGTCAGGGTAAAATAACAGGTGAATAATAGTAATTGTCCCGTTAGCTTTTTCAGACTACCGTAATTTTACTCTGCCATGATTCCAGGTGATTAAATCGATAAAATAAAAAAAATACAAAAGTAACCATATATAATCATTGTTGGTAACCCGTTGTATATAAGTGGAATAAACCCCTCTGGGCTGTCCCGGTTATTAGAAAATAATGTAGGCTACTTCGGTGGTAGTATGGGGTTACAGAAGAAATCATAGGACAGATGGACCGACGACAACGTCGTTTTTTCATACGTCAGTGGGCTAATTTGCCTAATCTTCGCGGGACTTTAGACCGCGGTGGAAACGCAGACAACCATGGGCTGAAGGAACCTTTTAGTTCCTTGAAAAGTAGTTCCTGGGACTAAAAGTTCCGGGTAATTTTGGTGGAAACGCGGCTAAAGTGTTACAACAGTTGTCTAAATCATTGGCTTGTAAAACGTCATTCCAGTCAATATTATTTAGTTCATTTTCAAATTGTGCCATTTTATTTTTGGGAATGACTGCATTCCCTGATTGATGTTCCTTCGTAAACATTGGTAGATGCTGTTTTGTTAGTTTTCTGTCAATCAGGGTCATGTTATGGTCAGAGAGGCCCATTAATACGTTATACGTCCTTGTGAATCATTCGGGTCTGTTTTTGACTATCAGATCAATCATGGTTTTACTCATTCGAGTGATTCTTGTTGGACCTTTTGCCATCTGTTTGCAATAATGTCATTATTTGGTGGTACTTAGCGTAAACTTGTCCAAAGGAAGGGACACATCAGCAGTTATTTTGGAGAGATAAATATCATTTTGCCTTTAGTGCAATATTTGGAATGATTTTTTATTCTCTGTTCCTGAACACCAACAGTGCCATGCAGTGCAGTTTTTTGTGTGCAAATAATTTGTAAGTGAAGAGTCCAGAAGACTTGTAATGGACTTCAGGATTCAGTAGGGGTCAGTAATCCTGAAAGCCTAGTTTTTCCACGAGTTGAAAGTAACACTGTTTCCTTTGGAGTGCATCAGGGTTGTATATGTGGTCAGCATAGGGTTATTTTTGGTGATGTCCATTTCCAGGTCCAGAAATCTGGAGTAGAAATTGAACAGGGAATTATACAGTAAAGCAGAATACCAATGGGCCATCTCATTTTATGGTCAAGTTTAAACCTTGGTGCTGTGCAGTGAGCTTGAAGAATGCTTGAAAATAATTTTGACTCTAACAAATTTGTAAACTTGTGTGAAATTGCTGGCTCAAATGCTTTTTGAGTGAGTGTCACAATGTGAGCATTATATGTAAAATGAGCTGCATTTGGCATCAAGCATTTGAGGGTTTCATTGTATTAATTCAACATATAATTTGTATCTGAGACAAATGCAGTTACATTTTTGAAATCAATGTTCTGTAAGTATTGTTTGATGCAAAACATAATTAGCCGATTTTCCACTGTAGGGCCGAACCGTTACCAGGGCCACTCCGTGCCGTTCCGTGCTGCTCTGTACTCGTGGGAACAGTTACCGTTTCTGTTTCCACCGTCGGGCTACTAAAACCAGGACTAGGAGGTATCTAGTGAGGACAGCAAGTGGGCCAGTGACAGCATCCCGTTGTGGATGTAATATGCGCCAGTTGTTGTCGTCGCTCCCCATAACTGTTTTGTTTTTGTTATGTTATGTTTCGTTGGCTCACGAAACGGACGAGCATTCTGTGTATTTTGGTCTGTTTTTGGTTTTTAGCGTATCCTCCACTGACCATCACTGTTGCATGCATTCAAAAAACTACTATCTAACGCTTACATTACAGTGTGAAATATCCACATTATATAATACCACTAACCTATTTAAAGACACTCAATCCAAAATTAACGTGTATAACCGAAATATTTTGAGCAGTAATACTTACATAGCAATGATGAAATTTTATCTGAAATTTTATTTTATCTGCAAATATATGGCTTGGCTATGTCCAGAAGTCCTCAATAATAATAGTATTTTCCAAGAAATTGCGAAAAATCGTTAACGTTTCATTAGGTGCAGCGTCTTAATGCATAAGTGAATGCGATGATTAGAAAATGTTCGGTTACGCTGACCTATAAAACGCTATTCCAAAAGCAAAATTAGACATGTTATACATCGTTAGAAAGCTTATACTCTCACCTACTGAATAAATGAATTGTCAATCAAGCCAGACTGTACTAAAAACGGCGACAATGCCGTAAACAATACGTTTGGTATTATGCACAGCTATTTTGAATGTACCCAGGCATCACAAATCCGCGAAATATATTTCATAAACGGATTGTCCAAGACAATATATGACCACTCGCTCTCAAAAGGGACATCTCTACGCGTAAAACCAATGATAAGATTATGTATTTATTCAATATTTAGTCCCAGACATTGACTGTAGAATGACATCGTAACATTTTTTTAAAACTTTGTCCCGTTTATTTTGTTATTCAGTGAGCAGCGTTTTCACTGCTGTATATCTTATGGCTATTGTCGGGTTTATCTTGTTGCTATGACGGAATACGATTTTTGATTGGTATTTTTATTTATATTAGCTTCTACACCGACCTAGCTTATGGAAGATGATGTGAAGAGACCGTATGCGGAGTCACAAAACTGACGTAATGTGAAACCAATCGTCATTAAGCCTGCCCACCCGAACAGTTCTGCTGCACTGAGCACGGTTGTCTAACCATGCCGAAAATATTGTGCTGGGCACGGTTTGTAATCGTTCCGCGCCAAACTGTTTCCAGGTGGAAACACCATTGGAACCGTTCCTCTCCGTGCTCAGAACCGTTCGGCCCTGCAGTGGAAAAGGGGCTATTGTCTGTGCCATCTGACTCATCTATGGCCATCTTTTCTTTGAGTCAGCAGTTTGCGGCCCATACTTTGGCCAAATCTGCTTTCAAGAAATATATCCACTGTGTCTTACATGCCTATTTAAAAATGTGCATAATTTAGAATTGTCAGGTTTTCCCAACCCTGTTGTTGATTTCAGACTACTATCGATGTTTTTGTCTATAAATGCTGGTCTGTTGTTTTTGGAGCCTGTGTGGATTTGTTGTAAACTGCAAAATGAACTTAGCATACCAGGAGGTTACTGTTACTGTTGACTTCTTTGTTTAACATTGTCACATTTCTTCCTCTCACATGTAATCATTAATCAGGTGATTGTAACAATCCAATGCCTGCAGGGATGTAGATGCCCCATGTCGATGGATATAGATGGTAATGCACGTTGAAATCATTTTGGTTCATGCGCCCAAGAAAAATTCCTGTCTGTATTTATGAGCAAAGCCATTGGACACTGCTTGCTAGTACACATGCATATATTTCAATATAGAGAGATGTTGCTTTTGCATGATATTACTGTTACACATTTGACTCTCAGAGCTTCGTATAGACTTTTTCTTCATATTTTTCTGCTTTTTTTCTTTGCTTTGTTTAAGATTTCTCAAACATAAATTGTTTGCCTTTCTGCTGTTTAAAAAAAAAGAGTTCAATTTATTCCACCGTACTTTTGTAAGTAGAAAAATAAATGCAGGCACGATTCAAAACAGGTAGTTTAATGTAGCAAAGGAACTAGTTGGTCTGTTACCCAAGTACAGATAAACAAAGAACCAACAAATGACGGAGACAGTTGTTACGTGCCAGGTTTGTTTTTTTGTTTCTGTCGGTCTCATTATTCCGTGAGGTCTGCTACGGGTCACTTCGTCATTGGTGAAGAAGAAGGAAGAGTGCGCCGTTTCCCCCCCAATCCTCTTCTGCGGACCTGCCTGGCGGCCAATGAGGAACAGACCCACACCTATAAAAACCTAACCTTGTCAGTTACACCTCGGTGCGTCTTGGATTTGAATGTTCGTTCACTTCTGTATACTCGTGACTTAGTGCTATTATTTTGACTTGTGTAAACGATCGAATTTCTGAAAAGACTTTGAGTTTGGATTTGCGTCTTTGGTTTGGTTGCTGGTTTTGTATATATATATTGGGAGTGGGATTTAAGTAGGTGTTTGTTTTCTTCACTGTCACTGTTCGTTTCACTTGTGTATATACATAGATACGGGCGTGTACCACCCTTGTATGTTTTTGTTCAGTTTAGAATAGAGTAGTTAGTTAGGTTCGGAAGATTTTCGGGTTTCAGTTAGTTAGTTTCTTTTATTTCTAGAATTGTTAATAGCTTATATTTCTGTTTGTTATCTTCTTTTGTTTGGTACCGCCCAGTGTTTCCCCTCCCGTTTGTTCACTGTGTAGATAATTGTGTAAATAAACTTTAATCTTTAATAATCAGTCATTTTGTTACTCCCCTGTACCCCTAGACCACAACGGGGACGTAACAAAATTGGGGGCTCGTCCGGGATAATTAATTACACTATTAATTATTTCCCGATAAATTGTCTGATTATTGTAGGTTAATATTTATTTGTGTCTTAGTTTTGGACGTTGCTTTGAGGTCCGCAGTTGCGGGGTGTGTTGTCTTGTCGCCCTCTTGTGGCGATAGGGACCGTTGGAAATGGCTCTCTTTGATTTGGTTGGGTTTCTCCAGAATCCTACGTTAGAACAGTTTGATAAGTGTCGCAAAGACGACCATTGGTATTGCGGTTTCTCGACAGGCGCTTAAAAAACACATTAAGGCCGTCGTATTAGAGGGGTTGGTTGAGCTGCGGGTCTTTGTGTTACCTGGTCTGCCCGATGCTGCTGCGTTTGAGGAGGATCCAGATGCATCTGTAGCTCCGCCAGCTAAATGCGAGGTGGAGGCTGAACCTGAAGCGGAGGCTGAGGGCAAACCTACACTGCCTGCATTTTCTCCCGTGTCAGCTGGGAGTGGGCAGTTCAGTGGTGCTGATCCCCGTTTGAAAGTGCGCCTCGTTCGTCTCCAACTAGAGGCTCAGGAAAAGGCGGCGGCAAGGCAGGCAGAACTCAATTTTAAATTGGAGATCCGCAGATTGGAGATTGAGGCTGAGACGGCGGTTAAGTTGCGGCAGCTTGAACTGGCGACCAAGCAAGTTGCGCCAGGTCCTGTCGCACAGTCTACCCCCTCAGTTTTCTCAAATGTTTCTCCTTTGTCCGATCCCCTGCAAACGACATTAGATGTCAGTAAGCACATTAGATTAGTACCGCAATTCCGAGAGACTGAAGTAGATTCCTACTTCAGAGCGTTTGAACGTATTGCAGCTTCGCTAAAATGGCCGAAGGATATCTGGCCTCTCTTATTGCAATGCAAATTTATTGGCAAGGCCCAGGAGGTATGCTCTGCACTGTCGCTGGAAGACAGTTTACATTATGACACGATTAAAACTGCTGTTTTGCGCGCCTATGAGCTTGTCCCCGAGGCTTATAGACAGAAGTTTAGGAATCACAAGAAATCCCTAAATCAGACATTCGTTGAGTTCGCTAGAGAGAAGGGGGTTCTCTTTGATAAATGGTGCTCAGCTACCAAAGTCACTGACCTTAACTCTCTTCGTGAGTTGGTTCTCATCGAGGACTTTAAGAACTCCTTGCCGGAGCGTGTTGTTGTGTATTTGAATGAGCAAAAGGTTACTTCGCTGTCACAAGCAGCTGTCCAAGCGGACGAGTTTGTGTTAACTCACAAAACTGTGTTCATGTCTTCTCCTCGTGCTGCGTCTCAAGGAGCCGAGAAAAGCTGTAGTATTTTGTCTTCTGTAAGACCTGACAATCGTCCTCGACCAGTTTCCCCATGGGCAACGGAGTGGAAATGTTTTTACTGCCATAAGCCTGGTCACATAATTGCCGATTGCTTGGTTTTAAAGCGAAAGCAGCAGCGGCAGAGTTCTGAACAGCCCAAGAGTGTTGGTTTAATTAAAACAGTCCCTAGTATTTCTGAACCTGTACTTAGCGCTGAGAATGTTCCTGACTCTGGTTATGAACCTTTCATTCTTAAGGGGTTTGTTTCGTTGTCCGGAGATCAGAAAGATCCGGTACCAATAACTATTCTAAGGGATACTGGAGCGGCTCAGTCCTTCATTCTCTCTGAAGTACTGCCTTTGTCCAGCGAGACTTTTAATGGTTCTCATGTTTTAGTGCAAGGCATTAACATGGGCTTTATGACGGTGCCGTTGCATACTATTCATTTGCAGTCAGAGCTAGTAAATGGCATTGTGAAAGTTGGAGTAAGAGCCTCTCTACCCGTAAAAGGTGTTACTTTTATATTGGGTAACGATCTTGCTGGTGGGAAGGTACTGCCGGTATTGGAAGTGTTGGACACACCAGACGCTAAGACTCACCCTGACGAGTTAACTCGTACATTCCCAACTGTGTTTCCTGCATGTGCTGTCACCCGTGCCCAGTCTCGTAAAGCTGGAGATGTTGACTTGTCTGATTCCTTCCTAGCCTCTCCAGATTTGGGGGAACAGTCCTCCTCACTCTCGCTGAAAACGGAGGTCCCTGTGAGTATGAGTGACGCAGAGACTGATGCATTGCATTTGCCTTTTACTCGAGAGCACATTTATAGCTGCCCAGCAGGCTGATTCTTCTCTAGCAAAGTATTTGTCCTCGGAAAACAAAGAAAAACAATCTGCTTATTTCATGGAGAATGGGTTGTTAATGCGCAAGTGGTTTCCCGCTGTCTCTACAAGATTAGAGTGGAGTGCTATATATCAAATTGTTGTGCCTTCTGAATTTCGGAAGCACGTGTTATATTTGGCTCATGATCACGTGTTGTCAGGACATCTAGGCGTTACGAAAACGTACAATCGGATATTGAGACGTTTCTTCTGGCCTGGTCTAAAATCTTCTGTGGTCCGATATTGCCGTACTTGCTCCACTTGTCAGTATACGGGAAAACCGAGTCAGGTTATTCCGCCCGCACCTCTTCATCCAATACCAACTATGGGTGTACCTTTTGAGCGAGTGTTGGTTGATTGTGTTGGCCCATTACCCAAAACCAAGTCTGGACATCAGTATTTGCTAACCGTAATGTGCACAGCTACTAGGTATCCTGAGGCGATACCTCTTCGTAAAATTACGGCTCCGGTTATAGTGAAGGCATTGGTTCAGTTCTTTTCTACCTTTGGGTTGCCTAAGATTATCCAGACGGACCAAGGTTCAAACTTCATGTCGAAGCTGTTTGCCCAAGTAATGAAGACTCTGTCTGTTACCCACAAAATTTCCAGCGCTTATCACCCTGAATCGCAAAGTGCGCTTGAGCGATTTCACCAGACCCTGAAATCTATGTTACGCGCGTATTGCCTAGATACTGGGAATGACTGGGACGTAGGTATCCCATTGGTGTTATTTGCTGTCCGTGAAACTGTGCAGGAATCACTGAGGTTTAGCCCTGCTGAACTTGTTTTCGGGCATACTGTTAGAGGACCATTGAAGTTACTGAAAGAGAAGTTGTTGTGTGATGATTCCTGCTCTAATACAAATATTCTGGATTATGTTAGTGAGTTTCGTGAGCGATTACACACTGCGTGCGCTGTTGCTAACAAGGCTTTGTCTTCCTCTCAAGCGAAAATGAAGGTTCGCTATGACAGGAAAGCCGTGCCTCGTTCTTTCCAGCCAGGGGACAAGGTTCTTGTATTGTTGCCCAATCCTGGTTCTGTTCTGCATGCACAATTTTCTGGTCCTTACATCATTGACCGTAAACTGAGCGAGACGGATTACGTTGTCCGAACTCCCGATCGCAAACGCCAATCACGCGTCTGCCACCTTAATATGCTAAAGGCTTATCACGACCGAGGAAACTCTCAGGAAGAATCCAAGAGAGTGACAGTAGGGCCCACTGTCTCCTCTGTAGCCACTGCCTCTGCGCTGCATTCTGGTGATGACGTAGATGGTCTTGTTTTACGGAACACCCTTGATCAGTGTGCTCGGTTAAGGAATTCTGAGATGTTGCAGAATCTATCATCTGTTTTAACTCATTTAGATGAAAAACAACGAACAGACATTGTGCAATTAATAAAAGCGTATCTTGTTTTATTTTGTGATGTTCCGTCCCAAACCTCAGTGCTACGGCATGACATCAATGTAGATAACGCCAGACCAATAAAGCAACATGCATATCGTGTGAATCCCACCAAACGATCCATTATGCGGGAGGAAGTAGCCTATTTGTTGGAGAACGGTTTAGCCAAACCCAGCTCCAGTCCGTGGAGTTCTCCGTGTTTGCTGGTTCCCAAGCCTGATGGGACGTCTCGTTTTTGCACGGACTACCGTAAAGTTAATTCTTTGACTGTGCCAGATTCTTTCCCGTTGCCTCGTATGGAGGACTGTATAGATAATGTCGGCTCTGCTAAATATGTCACCAAGTTAGATTTGTTAAAGGGTTACTGGCAGGTACCGCTAACCCCTCGTGCATCTGACATATCTGCCTTCGTTACACCTGACAATTTCATGCAGTATACTGTCATGGCTTTCGGAATGCGAAACGCCCCCGCGACCTTTCAAAGGTTGATGAATTTTGTTTTGGAGGGGGTTTCACACTGCGAAGCTTATTTAGACGATCTAGTTGTCTATTCGTCTGATTGGACGGAACACGTAGCAACCCTCCGAACTGTGTTTGATCGTCTGAGTACAGCTTCTTTAACCCTTAATTTGGCAAAATGTGAATTCGGAAAGGCTACGGTCACATATCTAGGGAAACAAGTGGGTCAAGGAGAGGTGCGTCCCGTGGATGCGAAGGTCACTGCCATCAATGCGTTCCCAGTGCCCACCACTAAGCGTGAACTTCGTCGTTTTCTGGGCATGGCGGGTTATTACCGCAGTTTTTGTAAGAATTTTTCAACTGTGGTTTCCCCCCTTACAAGCTTGCTCAGTCCTTCTTGTGCCTTTGTCTGGTCCCCCGCGTGTCAACTAGCTTTCGAGAGCGTAAAGGCGCTCTTGTGTAGCGCTCCTGTGCTTGCTGCCCCAGACTTCTCGTTACCATTTAAGCTGGAGGTGGATGCGAGTGCCTCCGGTGCTGGAGCAGTGCTTCTGCAGGAGGATATCAATGGCATCGACCATCCCATATGCTACTTGTCCCGAAAGTTTAACAGGCATCAGGTAAATTATTCCACAATTGAACAGGAGACACTAGCATTGCTACTGGCGCTTCAATATTTTGAAGTATACGTCGGGTCTAGCTCTCTACCTGTTACTGTGTTTACCGACCATAATCCGTTGGTATTTTTGGCCCGCATGCGCAACAATAACCAACGATTGATGAGGTGGTCCTTGTTGGTTCAAAACTACCATCTGAATATAAAGCACAAAAAGGGGTCAGAGAACGTATTGGCGGACGCCCTGTCACGCACTTAATTTTAAATTGTATATATTGTAACTAGCCTTACTAGGTGTTTTGATTTTATGGGTGGGAGTGTTACGTGCCAGGTTTGTTTTTTGTTTCTGTCGGTCTCATTATTCCGTGAGGTCTGCTACGGGTCACTCCGTCATTGGTGAAGAAGAAGGAAGAGTGCGCCGTTTCCCCCCCAATCCTCTTCTGCGGACCTGCCTGGCGGCCAATGAGGAACAGACCCACACCTATAAAAACCTAACCTTGTCAGTTACACCTCGGTGCGTCTTGGATTTGAATGTTCGTTCACTTCTGTATACTCGTGACTTAGTGCTATTATTTTGACTTGTGTAAACGATCGAATTTCTGAAAAGACTTTGAGTTTGGATTTGCGTCTTTGGTTTGGTTGCTGGTTTTGTATATATATATTGGGAGTGGGATTTAAGTAGGTGTTTGTTTTCTTCACTGTCACTGTTCGTTTCACTTGTGTATATACATAGATACGGGCGTGTACCACCCTTGTATGTTTTTGTTCAGTTTAGAATAGAGTAGTTAGTTAGGTTCGGAAGATTTTCGGGTTTCAGTTAGTTAGTTTCTTTTATTTCTAGAATTGTTAATAGCTTATATTTCTGTTTGTTATCTTCTTTTGTTTGGTACCGCCCAGTGTTTCCCCTCCCGTTTGTTCACTGTGTAGATAATTGTGTAAATAAACTTTAATCTTTAATAATCAGTCATTTTGTTACTCCCCTGTACCCCTAGACCACAACGGGGACGTAACACAGTGAATACTTATAATACCCTGTTCCTTCAAGGAAACAAAGGGTCATTGCCTTAAATAAATATGCATCACAGGAAAAGGGGGGGTAATCAGACTTTTGGGGGGAAGAAACAAGGTGTGGGGGAATCAGACTGAAGTAGGGGGTAGGGGATATCAAACAAAAGCCGCGTTTCCACCGCAGGAACTATACCCCGGAACTAGGAACCTTTTGAGGAACTCAGTGCGTTTCCACCGCAGGAACTAGGTTCTAAATTTAGTTCTGGGGGCTTTGTTTTACCCCCCAAAAGGTTCCTGCTCGGGGGGTAGTACTTTCCGAAAGTACAGGAACCTTTTGGGTGGAGCTTGCAGCGCTGAACATTTCTGATTAGTCGAGTACTCACGGGATTTTTTGTGTGTCTATTTTCAGGCGCCATGTTTGAAAATATGCAGGCGCAAACCAATTTATTTTCATAATAACTTCAAATCAAACTTGTATGTTATGCGGCGCAGTAGCCTACTTTTGGTTATAGCCTGCCAACGTCTTGGAATTATAACGTGTGCTCTTCTGTTCTTTTCTTGCTTTAGTATTCGTTTTATAAAATGCTAAGCATTCGTGCTGGGACAGCATATTACGTACTAAAACATTCAAACGGATTAATTCGGTTGCTGAATATTTTTTTCCGGATTTTCTTAGCCCGTTGTAATTGACTCAAAACGTTTGATACAGTTATGTGAGGTATGCGGTAGTTCTGCGTAATTCACATTGGTGATACAGTAAAAGCAAACTGGAAATCACCTTCCGCACTTTGTCAGGGTAAAATAACAGGTTAATTCTAGTAATCGTACCTTTAGCTTTTTCAGACTGCCGTAATTTTACTCTGCCATTCTTCAATTCCACAAAAAGACCAGGAAGACTATGGACTAATTTATGGTGCATGGTTCGCATCTGGAGGGCACACTTCGCTGCTCGGCTAGCAGTAACTTCGAAGGAAAACAAACGGTGGCTGTACCACTACTAATTTAAATTTTCATGCAAGTCCGAGTTTTCGTTCTATTCTTGTCATTTTGCGATTAGCCTATATGGAATTGACGATGAGAAAGTAATCAAACAGCAAATTGTTTACAACGTGTGCATGTTTTCTGCTGTTGTTGCCAGTTAGCCTATATTGGAAATGTGAATGCATTCTGTCGCTTCGGATGTCAAGACATGAAAGCGAATGTTCGCATAAAAAAACATAATGAATGTGTTTGAGAGGATATATAAAACAGTTACAATCTGACTATTGGCCTGTTATATCCCATTTGTTGCATAACGGTCCAAGTTCAACTACCAACGACAGTTTTGCTTGACAGCGGTAAAATATGCCCAAACGGCTGCAGAAGAATATTTCAATTCCATGTGATTAAATCGATAAAAATCAATAAATACAAAAGTAACCATATATAGTCATTGTTGGTAACCCGTTGTATATAAGTGGAATAAACCCCTCCGGGCTGTCCCGGTTATTAGAAAATAATGTAGGCTACTTCGGTGGTAGTATGGGGTTACAGAAGAAATCATGACAGATGGACCGACGACAACGCCGCTTTTTCATACGTCAGTGGGCTAATTTGCCTAATCTTCGCGGGACTTTAGACCCCGGTGGAAACGCAGACAACCATTGGCTGAAGGAACCTTTTAGTTCCTGGTAAAGTAGTTCCTGGGACTGAAAGTTCCGGGTAATTTTGGTGGAAACGCGGCTAAAGGTACTACATAACAAAGGGAGTGAATTTAATTGGATTAGGTGGTAGGCAAGCAATGTAATCTGCAACTGGCCCACTACAAGGTGAGACACCTCGGGGGGGGGGGGGTAAACTGTGGCTCCCATGTGGCTACCAAAGTTTGTGGTGAAATAAAGAGAAAGTGAGGACCAATGAGCAGAAAGTTTACTAACAAGCACGAAACCATGCAGACCCACAGCGCACCTGTACAAAGTGTCATGAGTAAAACTTGGCTAACAATATAGCTAGCTAGCTATGGCATGTCCTTACCTCTGTAACATTATTTGTTGTCCTCTGTGTGTCCATACATCTGTATCGGTGGTACATGCTAAGTATGTTAACTAAAGTAGGTGAAACGCTAACATGTTAGGGTTAGCTAAAGTAATGTTAGGCGATAAAGCTGTGCTTAAATATGTCATGCCGTTCGAAGTGGTGATTTTGGGAGATGCACCTACGCATGAATTCTATTAAATGAAGCACCACCTGCGCATGCGTCCTACAGGTCGTGAGTGAGTGAGTGAGTGAGAAAAAGGGATTTACTTTTGGGACTTTGGGGATTTTTATTGTCTGTTCAGGTAACATGAGTTTCAAGGAACATCTGAAAGTTGCACTTTGTTTCAGCAGCAACTGTGGCAGATATCAGGGAAATATCATCTGGTTGTAATCCAAGTGGGTGGAATTGTGAAACCCTCCTCTCAGTGCGGTACCTTGAGGGGCAGTAAAAGAGCCTGCAGCCTTCTCCTCTCCCTCAATGTATGGCAGCTGAAACTCAGCCTAATCCCTTTATGCTGGGGTCATCTACTGCGTTGTTGGTCTCAAAGGGAAATTATACTTCATTTTCAAATCAAATCAACATTTTATTGAATTCTTGGAAGACACATTGAGAAAACAAGCCCTCATTTACAATGTTGTGGAGAATACAAAATACAATTAAAACAACAAAAATAAAGAAATAAAAATAATCATAAAATAATAATAAAAAATAATAACGTAACAGTAGTAACAGTAATACTACATATAAAATAAATGCTGTAAATAATAAATGTTCAGGACAATTATTAAAAACAGAATTATAAAAACAATTATGCTCCATTGTAACTAAGTTTGAGATTAGAGACCTAAATGACCAAGAGTTAACTATTGAGCATCATTTGGAGACTTTCCTCCTCTCCTCCTGTGTATGTATATCTCATAAAAAACACGTTTTCAATGTACAAATGCCAAGTTACTCACACATACAAGACATACACCATCTATAACTCATTCATTCAGACTTCCAAAATCCAGGCCTGCCATTAAAGTATTGATATCAAAATGACGCCATGTTACGGTACTACAAACAATATAGGCTATCTTGCCGAACTGAAATTAAATAAGATATATTCCAAAGCAATGCTACCCAATATTTCCTCAACTCTTTCAAGTCACTTGGCCCTGTGTGTATAAGCATGCAGTACATGGACAGGCCAGACATATGTGTGGATGGCTTTCTCACAGTCAAGATTGATTGAATAGGCGTCTATATGTCCAATTTGTATTGGTATGTATGTATTTCGCTGCCCAGCCTTTCTGTTGCGTGAATGATTGTACGTTTCTTGGTATAAATGTCTGTTCGTAAATGTGAATGTAACATGCTGCGAGGGAAATGTCCCCATGGGGATATAGAAGTTCTCTGTATGTATGTACAATATGTATTTTACATGCAGTATTTATTGTACGTAGCAAATATACAATCACTTGTACATTTACTCAAATTCAGTACAGAAGCAAGTATAAACATATGTTTTCTGGAGAAATATGCTTCCTGTAGTTACTCACCAGCAGTTTTCTACATGAATTTCGATGTGTTCCATGAGGCAATTCGAAATATTTGACACTTTGATCTGACACAAAGTTTGCATGACATTGTAAAATGGTAAGATTACAAAACACAGGGCCAAGTGATTTGAAAGAATTGAGGAAATATTGGGTAGCATTGCTTTGAAATACATCTTATTCAAATTCCACAGTTAATTCTCCCGAGTCATAACCTCCTTGGTGAGCCAGTGAAATTTATTTGGCTTTAGAACGATAAATAGTGTGTTTTTTCATTTCACTTTCTGAATGAAACCCTAGTATTATTAGACTTTATTAGTATTATCAATTAAATGCAAGCGACGGCAAACCGTGTTTTGTCGACGGATTATTTAGTTCATTACCGTAATAACGCAAGTGTACGCGCAGGAGGAAATAGCGTGGCGGCTGGCTTGACTGTGATTTCCGAAGTGGCGGCTGGCTTGACCGCAGTATTTTTATCTAGTGGCCATCCACAATGATATGAATCGATTTGAAGAAACATAATGGCTGACGCATAGAACTTAGGCTATTTATTAAACGTTTTGCAGCGCAGTGGCTCAAAGTTTGTTGGTGTGTGTAACTGGTGCCCCCCCCTCCCCCCCCCATCTCTCTCTCTCTGCCCGTGTAACGTTAGATAGAGGCTATGAGAACTTTTTTTTTTTTTTCGAATCCGAACGAGCAACTTCGGGTAGAAGAAATATCTGTTTCCATCGCATTATTCATGCTTTCCCGAATACACTATTCGGATTCAGATACTTTATTTATTTGCACAATCAAAACAAGTTACAAAAATATACAGAAGGAAAGAGAAATGGGCAGGAGAGGCAAAAAAGGTCTTGCACAAAGACCTCCCACTAGAAAAATAAATGTTAGCTAACAGAAAACTGAAAACCACAATTAAAAATGTAAATAACTTTAGTAAAATTACAAACAGTAACAACATAATAGACAACACATGCACACGTAAACCTCATTCTTGATTGTACTCTTACACACTTGCAGGCACACAAAGCTTCAAGCTCACTTAAGGCTGCTTCATACTTTCCGCGTCCGCGTGTCCGCGAGGGTCCGCTTTGGTCCGCATGACGTAAATGTCATCATCCGCCCATGTCCGGAGGGTCGCAAAATTTGTGACCGCGCGGACTGTACGCATAGCAAGCGCACCAACTGCGCATGCTCCAGATAACAAAATTTAATGGATGCTTGTTTTGAAGAGAGTTCTGCAAGGAGATCCGCCATTACCCACATTTATATTGTCTATATGGGCATTCATAAAAATATTCTTTCACCACTCAAAAATCGTACTCCGTCATAGCAACAAGATAAACCCGACAATAGCCCTAAGATATGCTAATACAGCAGTGAAATGAATGACGAAATAAACAAGACAAAGTTTTAAAAAATGATACCATGTCATTCTACAGTCAAAATCTGGGACTAAATATTGAATAAATATACAACCTTCCCATTTGTTTTACACATAGAGATGTCCCTTTTGAGACTGAGTGGTCATATATTGTCTTGGACAATCCGTTTGTGAAATAAACGTGCATTTGTGATGCCTGGGTACCTTCCAAAATAGCTGTGCGTAATACCACACCTGTGGTTTACAGCGTTGTCATCCTTTTTGGTTCAGTCTAGGTGAGAGTATAAGCTTTCTAACGATGTATAGCATGTCTAATTTTGGTTTTGGAATAGCGTTTTATACGTTTGCGTAACCAAAATTTTCTTATCATTGCATTCACTTACGCATTCACTCTGAGGTAATGGAACTGGAATGGAGTGTAGATCGGGAAGTGCGCATGCGTGGAACGCCAGACCGATGCGGACCCTCAATTGTAGTATGAATGGACCCGTATGCGCGTCCGCACGACCGGTACAAGTCCGCAGCTGTCCGCGGACGCGGAAGACGGAACGCGGAAAGTATGAAGCAGCCTTTAAGCATTCACTCTTGCATATACAAACTCCTGCTTTCATAAGCCTTCTCTCTCTGACTCATTCAGTCAGTCGTTTATACACACACACACACAAGCATGCGTACAAATGCACACCTGCTTACACTTTCATGGACATACTCTGTTTCTCTCTCCTCCACCCCTTTTCTTTTCCTTAAATGAGTTTTTTCTACCCTTTTGAGGAGAGTTCTTTCACACCACTTAGCAACCATATAAAGTTGTTCAGATCGGTCCTTTCTTTTGCAAAGGAGAAAATGATATTATTGCATGGCTGTTATTTACTAAGCGTTTATTTACTGAGATATTTACTAAGCGTTTTCTTGCCCTTATGTGTGATAATATAAATTATCACACATAAGGGCAAGAAAACGCTTAGTAAATATCTCAGTAAATAAAGTGTGTGTGTGTGTGTGTGGACATGGATATGCACATGCATGCATTTATGCATGTGTGCATATGAACATACTTGTACATGTGGGTGAGAAGGCGTTCTGTGTATTTTAAATTGGTTTGAAGATGACTCATCCAAATATCCAATTCAATGTTGGATTTCTTCCACTAGGTTCTTTTTCCCCAGTCAGGAGGTAATGATTCCATAAGGATGGTGGTAATACTTACCATTATTGCACAAGGGTTAAAGGTCCTAAGTGTGGTGGATTTAAAAAATAAGAATTTGGAGATTGTATCTGGAAGATTCTGAAATTTAACATTCTTGCTGAGGTCTGTGTGGCTACTTATAGTAAGTGTATTTTTGGTAATATGTATGTTTGCTTTTTGGTGAATTGTCTTTGTGTGTGTGTTTAAATCCCTTGAATAAATGATAAATGATGTGTGTTCTGTGCCGGACTGAAACAGCCCTCTCCTGACACAAAATGTCCCGAAACAGTGGGTTTCAGTGAATTATGCTTTTATACTGATTAACTCTCATCCTCACAGGCCACAAGGAATTGTGGTCTAAATTCCACTGACAATAGCTGTGTAATTATTTAACTGAAATAATTGCTCAATTTGTCTACAGTCAATGAAAAATTATAGGAGCTTACAGGAACTCATTTCAGCCTCTTGAACGCAAGGTTCTGTTTTGTGCTTAAATTCTTCTTAGGATGGTGCCTCGCACAATGCCCAGATGTCGTAATCAAGGGAATTCAAAATAACCTGACTGAATATATCTTGAATCTGTAAGCCAGCTTCCGATGCAATTAACTTCAGTAGAGTGGAAACAAAGAGCATTAAGGATAAGGGAAGACAAATAAAGTGAGCTTCATAATGTTTTGGACAAAAACATTTTTTTCTTGATTTGGCTCTGTTCTCCACAATTTTAGATTTTCAATAAAACAAGTTGCATGTGGTTAAAGTGCAGATTCTCAGCTTTTATTAATTGGTATTTTAATAAAATTTAGAAATGACAGTACTTTTTGTAAATGGTCCCTCCATTTCAAGGCACCATAATGTTTGGGACAAATGGCTTCGCAGAGATTTCTGATTAGTCAGGTGTGTTCAATTGCTTCCTTAGTGCAGGTATAAGAGAGCTTTCAGCGTCTAGTCTTGATTCAACGCTATTTATTGCCTTTGGAGTCCATTATTGGCGTTTTCAACATAAGGACCATAGATGTGCCAATGAAAGCCAAGGAAGCTAAAAGTCAAGGCTTGCTAAAATCAACTGTTTGAAACATCATTAAGAAGAAAGAAAGCACTGGTGAGTTCAGTCATCACAAAGGGCTTGGTAGATCAAGAAAGACCTCTACAGCTGAGGATTGAAGAATTCTCGCCATAATGAAGAAAAAAAACCCTGATCTGTTCGGCAGATCAGAAACACTCTTCAGGAAACAGGTGTGAATGTGACAGTGACTTCTGTCCACAGAAACGTTCACCAACAGAACTACAGAGGCAACTAGCCTCCGAAACAAGCAGGATCTGAGTGGCTACAGTACAGGCCTGGCACAGCATCACCAGAGATGATACTCAGCACCTGGTGCCATCTCTGGGTCACAGACTTCAAGCAGTCATTGCATGCAAAGGATATGCAACAGTACTAAAAATGACTACTTTCATTTAAATAACATTAATATTTCCTAAACATTATGGTGCCCTGAAATGTAAGGACTGTGTGTAAAAAGTGCTGTAATTTCAAAATGTTGAAACCATTTAATAAAAGCTGAGAATGCACTTTCAACCATGTGAATTCTTTGATTGCAAATCTAATATTGTGGAGTGTTTGTCCCAAACATTATGGAGCTCACTGTATATAGTAGTGGATTTAATAGTGGATTTGACCTTTCCTGTGCGAGGACAGTCTGAACTGACCTAATTGGTGGCTATCTGGCTGTATTGCTTTGGTACCATGTGGTGTAGTGCTCAGTAACAATGCAGTGTAAGGTTCTCAGGTATGTGTTTATCTGCATTGTGGGATGCTGAGACGTGTGCATGAGTGTGTGAGTGTTCATTTGTGTTGTTAGATGAAAAGGTGTGTGTATTTATGCCTAGTTTAAAGGCTGAGTGTGTTTGTGTTTTTCCCACATAGTGGCACTGCAGTGTAAGATCCTCAGGTGTAACTCCGAGTTCTGGGCCGCCACTTCCAGCCTGGATCCCGAGGAGGAGTTCTGTCCTGCACTGCGAGCCTACAACGCCTGCATTCACCGTACAGCCCGGGCCTGCAGAGGTGACCTGGCCTACCATTCTGCCCAGCACGGCATCGAGGACCTGATGGGCCAGCACAACTGCTCCCATGAGGGCCCCACCTCCCAGCCTCGCCCCCAGACCCCACCCCAGCCTGGCCTCGACAGCCAGGATCGCTCGAATGGCCCTGAGATCTGCCACTACGAACGTGGATTCACACGTCACTCCATGCCCCCAAACTATACCCACTGCGGCTTCTTTGGAGACCCGCACCTCCGCACCTTCACCGACGACTTCCAGACCTGCAAGGTGGAGGGGGCGTGGCCTCTCATCCACAACAAGTACCTGTCCGTGCAGGTGACCAACATGCCTGTGCTGCCTGGCTCCTCTGCCACGGCCACCAGCAAGGTAAGCGAGTGGCTCCTTCATGCTATACTGTTGGTCAGTGTTCCTACAATGGGTGGAGCTTAGATCCAGTGTAGTCAGGGTTTTTTCTAGCTCAAAATAGGGCTTACTTACAGTCCGGCTTTACTGCGTTCATCAACTCGATGCTTTGTCTCCCTATATTTGGCTACATTTGGAATGTAAAGTTCTGGTCTTCAAGACAGCACCGCAATGCATTGAGAAAAAATTAAACGTGTGACAAAAATAAAAAATTGGAACAATTTAATTAAATATTTATTGAAGGGTTACATATTGTGCCCAAATTGGGGGGGAAGGGGATATAGCCTATACTGAAGGATTTACACATTGTAAGGTGGTCATTCTACAGGAATAATGATATTTGAAATTGCAATATGTCTTGAAATACATTTGTTTTGTCATTGAAAACGTAGGGTACAATATCAATTACCCATATTACTTTATGAATCCACATTTGCCAGCTTACTGTACTTTATTACTTTATTTTCATACATTCTCAAAGAATGCTTGTGCCATCATTTTTGTCAGTGCTGTTACTTGTGCCTTAAACAATATTAAGATTTTTATTTCTCAGTTAAATCTGCACAGGTAAGCAAAAACAGTGTAGGTTAATGATAATACAGTCAAACTTAATTGCACATTATTCCACTTAATTGCATAACGGATGATCACATAATTCGGGTATGTTAACAGAGTTGCCAAATGCTGAACCATTTCCCATTCATTCCATTGTAAAAAGATTGCATGTTTACATACATTAAGTTGGCAGGTGTGGCCTAAATGAACCCTATAAAGACCGTAAAAATTTACAATGGTAGCCGATTTCTGTTGAAAATCATGTCATCGGCGGACTCTGTCTCATTCTTTTATGCAATCAAGTGTATTGTACCGTTGTTAATTTAAACTTTAACATGTAAACTAAAACATTTCTAATTGTTTTAGGGGGGGGATTTGTCCTATAGACAGCTTAGGCAGCCCACCGAATACATTTCAATGCAGGAAAACCCTGGTAGTGTAATTGTTCGGAAACTGGAAAAGGAGGATGCAGGTTCAAATGGGGCCCTGCCATACCCTTGAGCAAAGGTACATGACCTGCATTGCTTCAGTAAAATGTCACGCTGTATAAATGGATAATGTCCATTTATATGAGGTGCTCTTCCAAATTCTGGACAATATCCCCAATGTGCCATGACATGGCATTGTCACTAAGAGGAATTTGTTTTGGCTTTTCAGCAGCCTTTTTACATACAGGACTGTATGGCCTTGCTCCTGTTTTCTGCTTTTTCTTTGCTGGCCAAGAAGTAATGTTACTGACCCGCTGTTCACTGGCATTGACATCTTCTCTCCTGCCTTCTCCTGGTTGCTGAGTGCTGAGGTTAACGTTAATACATCCAGCTGATTCATTTTGCACGGTCACCTCTCAGGCCTACTTTTTCTTGTAAAGAACCAATTGATAGTGCCGCCTGTCTTTAACCTGCTAATTTTTAACTTAATGTAAAAGTAGGCCTATCTGACAAACAAAAGGTAGGATAGTAATAACTTTGGTTTGTAAAGTAACTCTTAGCTAGATAAATCAGAATGGTGTCTCAGCTTTGCTCCCAGCAAAAGAAAATTGTTGCTTCAACGTCACCTGCCTAGAGGATGGAAGCGTAGTCCTAAGAGAGGCAGACTGTAAAGTGCTTAAGTGATAAAACTCAGCAAACTTATAAACTACGCTGACAAACATGAGAAACTAGTTATTCAAACAAAAAGTGAAAAAAACTTTCAGTAACCAGTAAAAGATCCGAAAAACTGCTATGAGAATATCCTGGTGTGTTGGATATACACTCTTCTGCATACCTCGGCTGTAACGAGTGGTTATTTGAGTTACTGTTGCCTTTCTATCAGCTCGAACCAGTCTGGCCATTCTCCTCTGACCTCTGCCATCAACAAGGCATTTTCGCCCAGAGAACTTCTGCTCACTGGATATTTTCTCTTTTTTCGGACCATTCTCTGTAAACCCTAGAGATGGTTGTGCGTGAAAATCCCAGTAGATCAGCAGTTTCTGAAATACTCAAACCAGCCCGTCTGGCACCAACAACCATGCCACATTCAAAGTCACTTAAATCACCTTTCTTCCCCATTCTGATGCTTAGTTTGAACAGCAGATCGTCTTGACCATGTCTACATGCACTGAGTTGTTGCCACACGATTAGCTGATTAGATATTTGCGTTAACGGGTGCAGTTTGCTGTTGAACAGGTGTACCTAATAAAATTGCTGGTAAGTGTATATGCCAAGTCTGTAATTGACGTCACTTCAACCTGAGGCTTGACTGAGCAAGGACTTCTCATTTGCCTACTACATGCTGCATTGATTCCTCCATCCTAGTATCTGATCATTGCATCTCTTCTTTTCATCCTCCATTGGGTGGAGCTAAGGAGCGAGGAAAGGATGCATTTAGTTAAAAAAAAGCAATTGGAATGACCCCTAAATTACCTGTAGGTATGGATGTGTGAGTGAGTGATATATTGGCCCTGTGATGGATTGGTGACCTGTCCGGGGTGTATTCTTGCCTCTTGCACACAGCATGCTTGGATAGGCTGGGATAGGGATAGATAGGTGTTCTGCAGAATGTGGAGGTGGACTCCAAAAAACACCCAGACCTGGCAACCTGCACGCATTTTGTGTACCAACTACGCAATTCTTGGTCAAAATACGCAAGTACGAAATGCCAGCTCAAACTACGCAAAACAAAATAAATTAAAAAAATAAATAAATTGTAATTTCATTACGGAAAACAATCAATTAATACAAAACAATACCGTACATTTATTCGGTATTTAAACTACATCCCTCGGATTGAACCAGATGCTACGACCTCGTGCTTGTGGTTCTATAACCCCTCCCCGACCCACTCAACATCCCCTGATACGCAGCGGTACTTTATTATCCACCGAGGCGTAACGCTGCATTGCTGAGGTAAAATGGGAAGTGGGGAGTAATAATCAAGCACAAAAATGTGACCGTAATGTTAACATATAAAACGTTAAAACATGTTCAACAACTTTACGAGATGATGCATTTCAAGGGGTATATCCTAATGAGATAAATTTGTGTATATATTTAGCCGTAGTAGTAGCTTGCATATGATTTAGCCTCGTTACGAGACGTGTGAATAAGTGATTGAGTAATTTAGCTGCAGTAACTCAAATGCTACGGAGACTCTGTTCAAACTTTGAATCGCACACGCTCTGTTTGAGCAAAGTGACCATTGCAAAGGTGTTTGACTATAGACTGCTAACGTAGCAAATAATTCCTATTATTGCAGCCAGTCACCCGACCAGCCTTGCAGTTAGAAAATAATCATGACGCCAGATGACGAGGATACTAACAAGGAGAGAGAGAGACCATTGTACATATTTATTGATTTACTTCTGTTGCTGTCAATGCTGTTATTGTTATATATTGTTACATTTATCATTATTATTTTAATATTATTATTATTTTACATATTATATATATAATTGAGAGCAGCAGACCTACTAAAAAGAAGCGAGTCCATGCCCCCCAGAGGTTCCTCGCAAAATATCAGGAGCAATGGCCGTGACTCCGCCCCTCAAAACTTCCGCACCATGCATTTTGCACATTGTGCAATAATGATTTTGACATTAGCCACCAAGGAGCTTCAGGTAATAATTTAGCTAAACCTTTAGTTACGAAAGCCTACATTATTAGATAATTTTTCAATTGAATACTTTTTTTTTTCATTAGGCCTATATGATGTGTGCCTATATAAGCTGATTCAATTATTATTAAATAAAAATGGAAATCATGAACAGACACTTGGTTTTATTCATAATTGACTGTTGTACATTGCAACATAAGTTTCTGTAAATACTTGAAAATTACAACATATGTTACAATATACAAAATAAATTATTTCAATTTTTATGAAATGATTGAATGCGATTCACTTATGGTTATCAGTTTGTATAAGCACACGTATCATATAATGAAATATTAATCATGAAAAAATTGTTTTAAGCAGGTGTACTCAAACTTTTGACTTGCAAGTATATCATAATATAGCCCAGTGCAGTGCAAGTGATATTTTAGAATCAGGTCAAATTCTACAATTATGCCTGATCACTTCAACAGTCAAAACTAGAATTATGAAGAAAGGCTTGTGTGTGCGTGTGTGCGTGCAAAGCGAAGTGGTGCGAAAGCATGTGAACTAAGCATTACACTGACTGTTGTGGTACTCAAAATATTTTCCTAAGGTTGGCAGATCTGAAACACCCATTCATAGTGACAGTGGATATGGGAGACGGTACCAACATGATCCAGCTGTCTGTGGCTGTGGCTATGGTGCAGTGCTTGACATGTCAACACAGAGATAATCATATGGGTGGGGATGGGGGTAACTAGCTGTGTCACCCTCCCTTACAAACACACGCACACACAATTTGAATCTGTGATTTTTTTCTCTTTTTTTACCAAAAGGCTCATTATTCTTCCAAATTACCACAAATGGTTGATTTTAAAAAAACATATAAAATTTACTGCCTCCAATTAACCTAAATTTTGACTCCCATTATATTCTGTCTTTCTGAATCACATCACATAAAGATACCCGGAAGAGACTAATATTGAAGCGGTTCTTCTTTTTACCACTTCCATTCCATCTTCCAACAGATGTCATGAGAGAGAGAAGTCCTAATGTACTCTATGTCACTGCAGCTACATCTCACTGGCCTGAGGCCAAATTATTTGTGTCAGTGTTCTCCATACATTGACTTTATTTGGACGGACTGCGCAAATGGATTTGCCTCGGTCCGAAAAGATTTTTTTGTATTTGGTTATTTATTTCAAGCAATGCCCAATAATTGCCAACCCCCCTCTGGTTTACCACAATGCAAATGCAGTTCAAAATGAAAATGCATATATGAAACAAAAGCTCACTTTACTTTAGCATCGAATTATAGGTATCTATGAGAATAATCTGTAGCTCCGTGCTCGGATGTCATGTCTGGTTATGGTGTTCACTGGACCACAACATGTTATGTTTTAAATTCCTTGCTGGTTGCCATATTCATCTGAAAAATATCTAGACCAATATAGCGAAAATGGACGAAAGTAGTAGCGATAGTGAGATACTTGCTGTGTAGCAGCAGTGCTGCTGATAAAAGTAAGGCTTCATTAGAGCCAAACATCCGGTCCTTTGGAGGCAGCCATAGTTCTTCAGCAGCCAGTACACAGAGCGTACACACAGTTGTGCAAGTACCTAGATTTACCATAATTTCTTAATTTTACCCATCTTTTCACTAAGCAGTATGCTCGCCAAAGAGCTGGTGTCACTGCTGATTCAGGACGAGACTACTTGTGTACAGTGCGCTCTTTAATTACCACAATGAATTTAAAAAAAATGTTTGTTGTCACCAGTGCATACACCCTCACCCCCTGTGCCTACCCCTCATTTGCCCCTGTCCACACCTCCGCCCACTAATAAAATTTTCTACGTAAATTATTGACGGTATATTTGTTTGGCTTTTGCAGGTTACACATAATAAAAATCATATCTGGAATGTGATTTCTCACTCACTCAGTCAAACTTGGTCTGCAGCTGTTTGGGGTTCACTGAGGGGTCTTAACCCAGTCTGAATTAACTTACCTCTGTCTCCATCAAAAGAGGCACAGTTCTAATGATTCTTATTCTCTTGTTCGTTTACCTTGGCTCCAGTGGGTAGACATGCAGTGGTACAAAAAATGACTTTTTTATTTCTATTTTTTAGTGTATTATATCCACTTAACATCAGACTGATGCTTAACGATGTGAGGTGACCCTGTCAGTTCCAAAGCTGTTGCATTTACTTTTCTGAGTGAAAAGACCAAAGTTATGACTCAGTTAAAATCAGGTGTGTGTGTTTTTTTTTTACAAGTAAATCCAATCTGGCAAGTGGCGATTCAGGGCTAATTCACAACTGTGTTCATTCAAGCCTCTATTTGCCAAGGTTAAGCTGGCACAGAAGCAGATTTGTGTGCGAGATGAAACAAGACCAGGTCAAAACCTAGTATATGGCTGGACCTCTCCAATGGTCCAATGGAATGGTGTAACTTCATAACTCAGTCACTCAGTCACTCAGTCAGTCACAGACATTTGCGTTTGTAGGGCTGGCCCCCTGTTGCGGTCCAGCCAAAAAGGCTAGGAGGCAGTGTCAGGTTGTTCACTGACCACCCTCACGTTAATTCAAATGGCTTCTTATTACTTTTTTAGGATGAGCTAAAGCTGCACAACTAAAGTGAAGAAAACTGGAAACAGCACAGGTAATGTTAATGAGGCAATGCTAATGCTTTTCATTTCAATTCTTTCTCATGCAAGTTCACATTTGTCAACATGTTTATTGGCTCACTCCTCTGAATTAATGTTGGCATCTTGTTGGTTGGCTACTAGTCATTGATCTGTCTATTGAAATTAGCTAGCTGGTAGATGGTAACTTCAGCTAATTGTTTCTGTTTTAACCTGCCAAGGGATTACAGATGAAAATTTTCTCAGTAGCTTACTCAATTGCGAAAACCGAAGTGATGATCCTGCATTGTCCCTATTAAATAAACTGCATAAATAAATTTACTGAACGTGAAGTGGAACAAATACATTTTGAACTTTCCCATTTGTTATGCTGAGTGTAATCACCATTCTGAGGTACAGTGCCTTCGGAAAGTATTCAGACCCCTTAACTTTTTCCACATTTATGTTACGTTACTGCCTTATTATAAAATTGATTAAATTCATTTTTATTCACATCAATCTGCACACAAATACCCCATAATGACAAAGCAAAAACAGGTTTTTTGAAATTATTGCAAATTTATTAAAAATAAAAAACTGAAATATGACATTTACATAAGTATTCAGACGCTTTACTCAGTACTTTGTTGAGGCACCTATGATAGAGATTACAGCCTTGAGTCTTTTGGGTGTGACGCTACAAGTTTGGCACACCTGTATTTGGGGTATTTCTCCCATTCTTCACTGCAGATCCTCTCAAGCTCTGTCAGGTTGGATGGGGAGTGTTGCTGCACAGCTATTTTCAGGGATGCATCTCTTCAGAAATGTTCGATCGGGTTCAAGTGCGGGCTCTGGCTGGGCCACTCAAGAACATTCACAGACTTGTCCCGAAGCCGCTCCTGCATGTGCTTAGGGTCGTTGCCTTTGCCCCAATCTGAGGTCCTGAGCGCTCTGGCACAACCAGCATTTTGTTGCTGTGGGCCATCTTTTTGAGAGAGAATCCAGAATTAATGTTGACACTTCAGATTTGTCTGAGCCTACATCCA
This sequence comes from Anguilla rostrata, assembly GCF_018555375.3. Taxonomy (NCBI): domain Eukaryota; kingdom Metazoa; phylum Chordata; class Actinopteri; order Anguilliformes; family Anguillidae; genus Anguilla; species Anguilla rostrata. The sequence continues at coordinate 22,117,441 of NC_057937.1, forward strand.
AAGGAACCCATGATTCTCCAAATACTGCTCCTAATATTGCTGTTACCAGGGACAGAGTTGCCCATTTTTCTTTTTCTCCATTCACTTTGTGTGAGGTACTTAGTGCTCTCCTGATACAAAAAACGTCCACTGGAGAAGATCAACTTGACCCATATTTTATTAGGCTTTATACTACTACTTGCCCTTAACTCATATTTTTAATCTCACTATTCTCTCTGGTGTTATCCCTAAAGTATGGAAAGCTGTGCATGTGCTACCGATATAAGGGTGGTGATCCTAGCGACCAGGGGCGTGTCTACGGGTGGGCTGGGGTGGGCATTGCCCACCCAGAGATAAGCCTTGCCCACCCAGAGGAATCATCTGCCCATCCAATGAAAACTGAAAAAAATCACCGTTATAGCTGTTTTTTAGCGTCCATAGTTTTCTGTAATTTTGTCATTGGTCATGAAAAATGCACTGCTTTCCTATTGGCCATTTTGAAGGTGTGGGTGTGCTTAGTCAGTGCTGCTCCTTTACATTATCGCCAAACCACGCCACTTCTTCACACATGCGGTACAGACATGGTTAAGTGAACTGCAAAACCTGTAGTAGCTGCTATCAGCAATCCAATTAAAACTGTTAATTTCTTTTAAAATTTCTTTCTTTTAAAAAAAACCTTTTTTCTTTCTTGTTTATTCTTTTCTCTGATTCTTATAAGTTATATTAGTAGTCTTATATAGTTTTACAGTTGAGTTTGCACGTTTTGCGTGTTTATTTTAAGTTACCAGCTCACTTGGTGGCAATTAGTTTAGTGATTAGGCAGCTAGCTAGCCAGCATTTTTGTATAGCCGTTTCCGTGGATAAAATCGCATTTATAATTGTTATTTTCTGTTAAAACATTTCATTCATATTCAGGGAAATAGCCAACTACTCGCAAGCTAGATGACACGTGTAGCCGTTTACTAATACCATCACACCGTTTCAGGCTTGGTAAAAACCCGTTAAACCAGAGAAATTGCCGAGTTATCTTAGAATCTTTATCGCCGCAGAATGCAGTAGGGCTCCCCCTAGTGTTCCCACACCCCCTAGTGGCCGTGCTCCACCTAGTGTTCTCGTGCCCCCTAGTGTGTCCAAGCCGTCGCTGCCCCTACCCAGTGCCTAGAGACCTCGCCCTATCCACGTTCCCCACCGTGGGTCTGTCTGTTCACCTGCCCCCTTGTCTATCTGTCTGCCCGCTTGCCTGTCTACCTGTTTGCCCATGTGTTTGTCGGCCAGTATGTTGGCCTGTTTGTCTGCCCCCTAGGCCGTCGGCCCGTCGGCCAATCTGTTCTCTCGCCTGTCTGCCTGTCTGTCGGTGTCAGTCTACCTGTTTTTTGTCCTGTCTGCCCGTTTGTCAGGTTGTGTGTCAGTCTTTGAGTTCACCCCTCTCCTTCCCTCTCTGTCTGTCCCTTAGTGTGTCAGTCGGTCTTGCCGTGTGCCTCCCCGCCTGCTTGTCCCTTTGTCTGTCCTTGTAGGTCTCCCGGTGTTGTTCCTGGGTCTGTGTCAGTCCGTTTCTTTGTCAGTCTCAGTCCAGTCTGGTGTTTCTGTTGCGTCCCAGTCCAGTCCGGTGTGTCTGCCTCGTCCCAGTCCAGTCTGGTGTGTCTGCCTCGTCTCGTTCCAGTCCAGTGTAGTGTCCATGTCCAGTTTCATGTAGTGTTGTGAGTCCGCTCCGTGTCTGTGTGTTAGTCCAGTCTGAGTCCTGTTCCCCGTCCGAGTCCAGTCTGAGTCCTGTTCCCCATCTGAGTCCTGTTCCCCGTCCCGAGTCCTGTCTCCAGTGTGCTCCAGTCCCGAGTTCTGTCCTGTCTCCAGCTCCCACCCTCTGTTTCACTCCCTCCCCAGGCCGGCCTTCTGGGACGTCAGGAGCCGTCCCTTGGGGGGGGGGGGGGTACTGTCATGGTTCTGTGTTTCCGTCTCTGTCTTTCCTTGTTGGGCCGCCAGATGGCGGCACTTCTGTTTTGTGTCCTGCTCCCCCTGTTTAATTGTATTATTGCTTTCAATTATTCTATTATTGTTTTTGGGTTGTCTCGTTTTCCCTTCCCTCTCTGTGGCCTGATTGTTCATGGTGCCCTCCTGTGTCTCGTCAGCGTCTGGTCTATTTAAGTTCCCTTCTTCCTTGACTCAGGTGCTGGATCCTTGGTTGTTTGATTGTGTGTGCTTCTGCCCATGTTTCTGCCCTGCGTGTTTCCTCCTGAGAATAGCTCCCCGTGTGTTTCTGCCCACGTTCCATTTTTACGTGCTTTTGGATTTTTGGTTTTTCTTTGTGTTTTTTTGAGAGTTGCCTTGCGAGGCCTTTTGTTCCCTGCTTTAGTTCCTGTTTTGTTTTTGTTTCAATTACCGTTTGGAGTTTTGAGTTTTTTTCCCCTCACTCTGCGTTTGGGTCCTAACCCCCCACGCACGTGACAGTTATCAGCCCAGTCTTGCCTGGTCCAATATGGTGGCGACGTTGACGTACGATCCAAAGGCCAATGCGGCGTCTATGTATATATGTCTATGTTTTCACGGTTGGGAAAACTTTTATGACAACGTCAGCTAAAGTCAGTGACTCACAGCGGTTGGAATGAACGGTAACAGTAATCTTATATTTGTAACGTTACCTATCATTATGCCAGCTAACGCCAATGTTAGCTAGCTAGTTGCAGTGGCGATTTTAGCATAGTATTTCTGGTGGGGTAGTTTTGTATAACGTCACCATCACAAAAAATAAAGGTAGCCAATTAGTCTACGATAAGTGCCAGGGAGCAGAAAGATTTACAAACTGATTAATAAAATAAAGACTCGTTCAAACTTGAACTTAAGAAAGTTCAAAAATTTAAATAAAATCACACTTGACTTGAAATTGAAAAGTTTATCTACCTGGAGTGCTGATATTAAGAGAACTTATTATCGACCAACCGGGGGGGGGAGAACTGGACATCGTTAACTATTAAAATGTAAGTCCTGTAAAAATACACATAATAAACTGTCTAAATGTAAAAAACCAACTTCATACATATACATTTAATTATATTAATACAGCCTTATTTACAACTTTAAGATAAGCAACACGCTTGGAATTATCTCATCGCGACCCATTAAATGCAATGGCGCAGAGGTTGCTTCATAATTTCAAACTGCTTTCCTAACCGCTATTTTGCGTCCTGCGACTTGGGTTACAACAGTGAATATGCACGGATTCCTAGATGTGCTGATAGTTACCACCCGTGCTCATATTAACCTCAAATATGCAAGATAGGACACTTATACAGTATTAGCAAATTTATGTCAAGTTCCATTCATTTATATGGGGTAGTCGATACACGTCCCCATAGCTAGCGCTGGACCACCTCTGACTTATTTGCTGGCACAGAAAAAAATTGCGAAAGTACTGAAAAAATAACCACTGTAGTATAACAAGGACATTTTTTCCTACATAACTAGGTACAGGTTGTTACCGATATTTCGCCTATTTCATATATAGTTCAAATCTATTTACGTTTTCTTGACTGTAAAAGATAATAGGTGCTCTCACTCTAGCATTAGCGATAGACGTACATCAACCGATTAACGGTTACGTTTATCACCTGTTGCTAGGCAGAATTCGTAGGGGCGGAAACATTTCTGCCCCTCCGCCCAACATAATTTGCGGGAGGTTTCCCTGCTTACGCAAATCACGCTCACGTTGTTCCCCTAGCAACGATAGGGCAGAGTGCTCCGCTGCCCCACAGCAGAGAGATAGGAAATAGAAACAGGAACGCAGCGCAGTCCGCAGCGCAAGCACACACATGCACACAAAGGAAATTACTCCAAAACAGCACTATAAGGAGTCAAGTTTATTATATTTATACATGCCAATTTCACCACTGAATCAATATTTTGTATTAAATATAAAATACATTATGCCACAACGTTCAGATGTTACGAGAATCTTGCACCACAGCGCCATATTTGGTGGGGCACTGCCCCACATGCCCCTAATGTAAAAACGCCCCTGGCTAGTTGTCAATGAATGAATGATATCTGATAGTATGATACGTAGCTAGCTAGTTAATAGCTGTCGGTACACTGTCTGAATGTGATGTTCACTTAACTTAGAAAACTACCTGGCGATAGCTGCACTCGGTTGCTAAGCAGGGAATTAACGTGACTCCCCATGTTGCAGTGTTAGTATTTTAGCCAATGTTTTGTGTAACGTTATGGACATGTTTTGTAAAATTACAAGTTTGTTTTAGCTATCGATATCTCTTTTTAACGTTAGGTCCCCCTCAATATTTAGAACATGTGCATTTGTCCCCCTGAATTTTGTGTTTTCCTTTACGTTTCCACCATAAATTGATGCAGAAAAGGCACAAATTGGTGCATAAAAATTCACCAGAATGCTGGAAATGAAGTGTTTGACGCTCAAAATTTCCTGGGGGAGGACCCCCACACCCCCATGCTTAATGTGTCCCCCCCAATGTTCAAACGAAACCTACACCACTGGACATTTGTTTAGTGTTACAGAGTTTAATTATTATTTTTTCATGGGGTAATGGCCCCCGGACCCCCCTACAAAAAGTGGATGCTATAATTGAATCCTTTTGTCCCCCCCCCCCCCTTCTAAAATAAACATCTTGTTTACATATCCTATAGGAAAAGCAACATTTTTGTTGTTGCCCACCCAAATAATCCAAATGCCCACCCAAAGATGACATCCTAGTAACACCTCTGCTAGCGACCTTAATAATTATCGCCCTATTTCTAAATTGTCCTGCTTGGCTAAAGTTCTGGAATCTCTCGTCAACAAGCGGCTTAAAGCCTTTCTCACTAGGTACTCCATTCTGAGCAATCGCGAATCAGGATTCAATCTTCCTGCCCCCCCCCCCCCCCTTATTATAGTGTTTGTGGTCAAATTTGGTCGGTCTGTTTTAACTGCTCTTATATTAACACAAAAAACAGGTATCATCACCAAATTGTGTTGTGACATCTTTCTCTATCTCTGGTTCAATTTCAGTCTCCTCTCCATCATCATTTAGTTCAAAAATATGGCCCAGAGCCTCTCTGACAGACAATCGCCTACTCAGTCGCCTACTCATTGTGTTCACAGAGTAAAATGAGAGCAAGCCAGGCACAAAGAAAGCTTTATACCGGTGGTCTCCAACCCTGGTCCTGGGGAGCTACAGGGTCTGCTGGTTTTTGTTTTCACCTTAAAATCAGCACCCAATTGAGACCCAAGACACTAGGTGAGGAGAGTTAACTGTGTAATCAACTGCTCTAATTGATTCATGAAGTGCAGAGTCACTATGAAAACCAGCAGACCCTGTAGCTCTCCAGGACCAGGGTTGGAGACCACTGCTTTATACACTGCCTGGCCAAAAAAAAAAAGTCGCCGCTTGGATTTTTTTGGACAGTGCCCACTGTACAACCTCTGGAGGCAGTGTTATGATCTGGGGTTGCTTCAATTGGTCAGGTCTAGGCTCAGCAACGTTATGCGGCAATAAAATGAAGTCAGCTGAGTACCTGAATGTACTGAATGACCAGGATATCCCATCAATGGATTTTTTCTTCCCTGACGGCACGGGCATATTCCAGGACGACAATGCCAAGATTCATCGGGCTCAAATTGTGAAAGAGTGGTTCTGGGAGCATGAGGAATCATTTTCACACATGAATTGGCCACCACAGAGTCCTGACCTTAACCCCATTGAAAGTCTTTGGGATGTGCTGGAGAATACTTTATAGAATAGTTCGACTCTCCCGTCGTCAATACAAGATCTCTGCCAAAAATTAATGCAATTCTGGACGGAAATAAATGTTGTGACGTTGCATAAGGTTGTCGAAACAATGCCGTAATCAAGGCTAAAGGGAGTCCAACGAAATATTAGAATTGTGACTTTTTTTGCCTAAGCAGTGTATATGGGGTCTGTGAGAAGATATGATACATTGTTTAGTCTGGAAGGTGTGATTCACGTAGTGGGATGGGCTCATAAGCACGAGAAAGAGATAGGTTACCATAACTAGCACCAAATTGTTTTGTCTGGGAGGTGTGGTTCACCTGGGGGGATGGGCTCACAAGTGCATTGACAAGCAACTCCCCTCTGTGTGTGGTGCAGGAAGGAGGGGGTGGCGGTGAATGTGTGTGGGGGGGTGGGGTGTGGCAGTGGGGGGCGGGGGGGATGGATGAAAGGGTGGGGGGAGGATGGGGGTTGTGGTTGTGGATGTGTGGGTGAGTGGGTGTGTGTATGGGGATGTTTTCCATCTGCTGGATGAACATAATATAGTCTTACCCATTCATTTCCTATGGCGGTCATTTTAGACCCGGAACACCACAGGTGTGACAAAGTTGACTAAACCACTCAAAATTCAATGAAAACGGTGATCAGCAATTTTATATGTTCAAATGCCTAACATGGAGGAAAACATAAGGTATTGAGGCAATCAGATGAAAAACACAATATTTATGATTTAGGAAAGTTGTAAATTGGTCAGATTTGACCCGAACACTGGAGGAAGGCTAGATAATGGACAACATTGTGCTGCTCCTTTTGTGATCTGTCTAAAGCATTCGATACCGGTGATCAATCCACATTGTTGCCTAGGCTATCCTCTATTGGATTGGATCCAACTGCCTGCAATTGGTTTGAAAACTACCCATCTGACAGGTCTCAATGTATATTATATAAATAATGTTGTTTCTTATGTAAAGAGTTGCAATCTGCATCTTTATGCAGAGGACACTGTACTTTACAGTTCTACTTCTACTGTATCCCAAGCTGTTGAAAATCTGCAGCTCAGCTTCAGTGTCTTGCAGAAGGCCCTCTTAGATCTCAAACTAGTTTTAAATTCAGACTAAACTAAATACATGTTATTTACCAGATCAGATTTTACTGAGCTACAGATGTGTACACTCAATAGCCGCTTTTCCACTGCAGGGCCGAATCGTTACCAGGGCCACTCCGTGCCGTTCCGCGCTGCTCAGTACTCGTGGGAATGGTTACGGTTTCTGTTTCCACCGTCGGGCTGCTAAAACCAGGACTAGGAAGTATCTAGTGAGGACAGCAAGTGGACCAGTGACTGCATCCCGTTGTGGATGTAATATGCGCCAGTTGTTGTCGTCGCTCCCCATAACTGTTTTGTTTTTGATATGTTATGTTTCGTTGGCTGACAAAACGGACGAGGATTCTGTGTATTTTGGTCTGTTTTTGGTTTTTCTTTTTAGCGTATCCTCCACTGACCATCACTGTTGCATGCATTCAAAAAACTACTAACTAACGCTTACGTTACAGTGTGAAATATCCACATTATATAATACCACTAACCTATTTAAAGACTCTCAATCCAAAAATAACATGTATAATCGAAATATTTTGAGCAGTAATACTTACATAGCAATGATGAAATTTTATCTGTGTTCTGACAGAGACAGTAAATCAACGAGTTCAATCCGTTTCTGTTTTGCTCCAGAAAACGATGTCAGATAGGTCTATCAGCAAATATACAGCTTAGCTATGACCAGAAGTGCTCAATAATAATAGTATTTTCCAAGAAATTACGAAAAATCGTTAACAGCGTTTCGTTAGGTGCAGCGTCTTAATGCGTAAGTGAATTCGATGATAATAAAATTTTCGGTTACGCTGACCTATAAAACACTATTCCAAAAGCAAAATTAGACATGTTATACATTGTTAGAAAGCTTATACTCTCACCTACTGAATAAATGAATTGTCAATCAAGCCAGACTGTACTAAAAATGGCAACAACGCCGAAAACGATACATGTGGTATTATGCACAGCTATTTTGAATGTACCCAGGCATCACAAATGCGCAAAATATATTTCATAAACGGATTGTCCAAGACAATATATGACCACTCGCTCTCAAAAGGGACATCTCTACGCGTAAAACCAATGGTAAGGTTATGTAGGCTATTTATTCAATATTTAGTCCCAGATATTGACTGTAGAATGACATGGTATGATTTTTTAAAACTTTGTCCCGTTTATTTCGTTATTCAGTGAGCAGCGTTTTCACTTATCTACTATATCTTATGGCTATTGTCAGGTTTATCTTGTTGCTATGACGGAATACGATTTTGGATTGGCATTTTTATTTATATTAGCTTCTCCATTGACCTAGCTTACGGAAGAGGACGTGAAGAGACCGTATGCGGAGTCACAAAAATGACGTAATGTGAAACCAATCAGTGAATACGTCATTAAGCCTGCCCACCCGAACGGTTCTGCTGCACTGAGCACGGTTGTCTAACCGTGCCGAAAATATCATGCTGGGCACGGTTTGTAATCGTTCCGCTCCAAACCGTTTCCAGATGGAAACACCATTGGATCCGTTCCTCTCCATGCTCAGAACCATACGGCCCTGCAGTGGAAAAGGGGCTAATGGTGGCCATATTGAGAGAGTCTCACACTGTAAATATCTGGGAATGTGTATTGATGGAAACCTGACTTTTAAGGCTCATATTGATGAATTAATTTCAAAACTACAAGTGAGACTTGGTTTCCTTTACAGAAATTGATATTGTTTCTCATTTGACAGTAGAAGGAGGATTGTTGAGGCAACATTCCTTCCAGTACTTGATTACTGTGATATAATATATAAACACTGCTGCTTCCGCCTTAAAGCCTTTAGACTCCATCTATCATTCAGCCCTACGTTACATCACTGGAGATAGGTAACATACTCACCATTGTGTGCTGTATCAGAAGGTGGGCAGGCCCTCCCTATCTCAGAGAGGAGACCAACATTGGTTCCTGTTTCTATATAAAGCACTTCTTCTAAAGCTACCTCCATATATTTTATCTCTTATTGAATGGAGAGTTGGAGCCTATCAGACTGGTTCTCAGGACTGGTTGATTCTCTAGGTGCCTCAGGTCTTCTCTGAACAGGATAAAACTGCATTTATATATAGTGCTCCTCATGCCTGGAATGAGTTGCAGTACGCATTAAAGCTGAACTCTTTGATTACCATGGGCCAATTCAGGACCCTGATTAAACTAGCTACCTTTCAATCTAAATGTTCTGACTGAATTCAACTGTTTAATTGTTTTTATTCATTTTATTTTATTTTATTCTATTTTATTATTGATTTATTTATTTTACATTTTTTAAAGTTAATTTTCATATATTAATTTTATCTATTGGAACCTTTAGCTTTTGTCTGTTAGACTTTTTTTTATTGTCATCAGGGCTTCATTGAAAAAGAGACCTAGTGTCTCAATGTGATTTCCCTGTATAAATAAAGGTTAATAAATAATGTTTTCATCAAGGATCTCTCTGTACTTTGCTCTGTTCATCTTTATCTCGATCCTGACTAGTCTCCCAGTTCCTGCTGCTGATAAACATCCCCACAGCATGATGCTGCCACCAACATGCTTCACCGTAGGGATGGCATTGACCAGGTGATGAGCTGTGTCTGGTTTCCTCTAGATATGACACTTGGCATTGTGGCCAGAGAGTTCAATCCTCGTTTCATCAGACCAGAGAATAATTGTTTCTCATGGTCAGAGAGTCCTTTTGGTACCTTTTGGCAAACTCCAAGTGGGCTGCCATGTGCCTTTTACTGAGGAGTGTTTTCGTCTGGCCACTCTACCATAAAAGACTGATTGGTGGAGTGCTGCAGAGATGGTTGTCCTTCTGGAATGTTCTCCCATCACCACAGAGGAACTCTGAAGCTCTGTCAAGGTGGCCATCAGGTTCTTGGTCACCTCCCTGACCAAGGCCCTTCTGCCCCGATTGCTCAGTTTGGCCTGGCGGCCAGCTCTAGGAAGAGTCCTGGTGGTTCCAAACTTCTTCCATTTACGAACGATGGAGGCCATTGTGTTCTTCGGGACCTTCAATGCTGCAGAAAATTTTTTGTACCCTTCCCCAGATTTGTACCCCAACACAATCCTGTCTCGGAGGTCAAGGTCTTTGTTTTGTCATTATGGGGTATTGTGTGTAGATTGATGAGAATAAATATAAATTTAATCAATTTTAGAATACAGTTGAGGTCACAATCTTACATACACCAAGGCTAAAGACATTCAAACTCAATTTCACAACTCCACACATTTCATGTTACCATACCTGTGTTAAGTCAATTAGGGTATCTACTTTATTTCCATAAGTGGTAATTTCAAAAATAATAGCTAAGAGCCAGATTGATTTAATCTTTTATGTACTATATCCAAATTTTAGTAGGTCAAAATTTTACTTACACTTTGTCAGTATTTGGAGGCATTGGCTTTTAATTACTTAACTTAACCCCCCCCCCCCCCCCCTGCAGTTTCATCTGTAACTACACACCCCACGCATGACACACTGGACAATATTGTCGATCTGGGCATATTAGGAGGAGATCATAAACATAGCAGGAGATCAGGCTTAGGGTCATTCAGATCACTGACCTCAGCTTTAGGGGAAATCACAGATTCAGAGGGCGATACCGTATCCTCAGACACAGACGACACATCACACAAAAAGGAGTCCGAGACGCTCGCTGTAAAAACATTCGGAACTAATGCACCTGTACTGTCTTCAGGGATGTCAGTAACCTCAGGCAAGGGAAACACTTTGCCTCTCGCAAAGTTATTACCCAGGATAAAGGATACCCCTTTAATAGGCAATTCAGGGTGTACTGCTACTCTTACCAGTCCGGACATAACATCCGTCTTCAGGTACACTTTATGTAACGGGGCTTTAACAACGCTCAATTCAATTCCTTGAACCAATACTTCGGATCCACAAAATGAATGGTCAGAAAATGGCAAAACACTCTCCAACACAAATGATTGCACCGCACCGGTATCTCTCAGAACACGAACAGGGGTTTGGATAGAGTCTGTATCCGAAAACAAGACAGTTTGTTTTAAAGTTGGACATACAGATATAAGGTGTCCAATTTCATGACAGTAGAAACATTCACAACCCTCAGGAGCTACTTTGAAAGTCTGACTGACAACACGCAATGAAGGCGAAAATACACTTTTTGTGTAAGCACAAATTCCTCGGCTAGCACGGCTGCCTCACTTAATGAGGAAATCTTTCGCTCATTTGAGTGCATAACGATTCTATCTGGTATACAACTTTTGAAATCGTCCATAAGCATCAACTCTTTCAGTTGCTCGAAAGACTTAACTTCATTAGCCAAACACCACTTATCAAAAAGAGTAGTCTTATCCCAAGCAAACTCCACGAAAGTTTGACTTGCGGTTTTTACATGCTACCAAAACTTTTGTCGGTAAGCTTCAGGGACCAGCTTGTATGCATGCAACACAGTTGCTTTCACAACATCATAGTCCAAACTTTCTTCTAGTGACAAGGTGGAACACACCTCCTGCGCTTTACTTGCATTGCAGTAGTAAAGACCACACCATTTTTGGCCAATGCAAAGTGCTAGCGATGCGCTCGAAAACAGGGAAGTATTTGTCCACTTCGTTCCCTCTAAACAGAGGAACTAAACAAATTTTCCGACTGACATCAAAATCGACCGAATTCACCAAAGAGGTGCCTTGCGAAGCCACACAAAGTGTCTGCACAGTAGACTAATAATTGATGGGCACAGGAGAGGCAGCAGTAGGAAAACCAACCAGAGACTTTCGTGGCATTGGAGTGGGCCTCCAATCCGTTGCACGGAGCTCCAGCTTCTTCAACTTGACCTCCCGGTCAGTCTCAAGCTCGAAAGCTTGGAGTTTCAGCAACTGATTCTGGTATCACTGTCTACTTAGCTCTAGCTCCAGTCCTTTTAAACGAAGAGCGAGCATCGGATCCTCCAAAAACGAGTGTGAAACACCGGGATTTATGCCTGGAGTCGCAGACACGGCCTCAGCTTCCGCTGTAGCCAGAGTTTGCGGTTCATCCATTTGAGAAGCAACACCCGTAAGCTTGTCTTCATCAGGTAGGATCTTCTGCACCACCAAATCCTCATACAGCACCAACTTTATCTCCCGTTTGGTTCTACTCTGTGGCACCGACACACTAAAGAAGTCTGCTATAAGTAGCAGATCATCCTTCCGGCAAAGGTCTAATTGTTCCACAGTCTGGAAAATAACAAATTCATCCAAATCAAATTTAGCCATGTTTTCAGTTTAGACGAGCCCCCAATTCTGTTACGACCTGGTCTAGGGTCAAGTTGTGACAGGGTAAAGATTAAGGAAATGGCAGTGCGGAATGGGAAGGGGAAAACAAAAACAAAACTGCCGACCAACTAATAACCCCTGTCCTATCTGTCTACCAAAACTAAATAACCCTCGGCTAGTCTTCAAAGGTTTACCGGGCTCAAAGTGGCGTGTAGCCTACCCCCAACAGATCTCCGCCCAGGATCACCTTCACAAACAATAAAGGAAAAATAACAAAACAAAATAACAAATAATGTCTCGAGGGAAGGATACAATCCAGCTGGAACACTCTAAATAACCGGAGTCACTATACAGCAAGCAGAGGGGCAAACCAAAAGTCGAAGTCAGGGTGGGCGAACAGGGTCAAGCACAAGTAGTACACTGGGGCAAACAAATCAAAAGGGCTAGGCAATAACCAGAGTCGAATAGGATGAGGCAAGAGTCATACACAAAATCCGATAAACAAACAAATCAAAAGGGGCTGAGCAAGAATCAACATAAATACGGTCATACACTGGTCAAATAAGCAATCAATAATCAACAATCCAAACACTCAAGTTCCCAGAGCTGGTCTGTCTACCTTGATCAAAACAAACGACGGTCTTTTAAATAAACGAACCGGAAACTGAAATTGCCAATTTGGGGCAAACCGGAAGTGAATCAAAGATAACTGAGGACAGAACAAAGATTGTAACAAATGTAAACTGAAATCCAAAATCTTACGACAGGTGTCGTAACACCATCCCCATACAAGAAATCATACGACAGTACAGAGTATAGAAATACATACAAGCATTAATTATTACACATTTAGGTACTGTACCACATTGTGTGAAAACATTTTTGCATTATGTTTTAATCTGATATCAATTTTAAACCTTCATGAAAGGGGCTCATTTATATGCTTTATAATGGACAAAAAGCATTTTATTCATTTTTGGAGAGATTTTGGATATGTTTCTGGAACCCTAGTTATATACTTTATTGAACCCCATGGGGTAATTTGTCCTCTGCATTTTGTCCCATCCTAGTTACTTAGGAGCAGTGGGCAGCCACAGTGCAGTGCCCGGGGACCAACTCCAGTTCTGAGGCCAGTGCCTTGGTCAAGGGCAACTGCAGGAGTGCACCTAACATGCATGTCTTTGAGTGTGGGAGGAAACCGATGTACCCGGAACCCACGCGAACACGGGGAGAACATGCAAACTCCGCACAGAAAGGCCCCAAGCCGAGATTCGAACCCACGACTTTCTTAGACCACTGTACTGATGGAAAGCTTGTAATTCCCACTTGAAAATGATGCAACAGTGAGTCTCTTGAGTCAAAACAGTTGATTTGCAGTGAAATACATGAATATGTTGTGATTTACAGCAATTCATAATTTAGACATTTTGGATATATTTGGAGATGCTGGGTACACTGTTTAGTTTTTGCTTCATGGATCTATAGTAGTTCTACATATCCACCCTTATATTTTATGAACTTGTGGTCAAGAAGTTTTTGATCCAGGACATGTATAGTTTAACCTGCTGTATAGACGCTTTCATCGGACGCACGCGCGTTGCCGAGGTTATGCGCTTGGCCCTAAGTTAACTTCCGCTCTGTTTGTTTATTATTGGGTTTGTGTTTAATATGACACCGATTACAAACGGAGTGAAAGTTAAACTGATGAGCAGACTGATGTTGGGCTCAGGTTGTTGTTCTGTGTAGTGCCACCTGATCTCAGGAACAAACTACATTTAGAAAATTTGTAAAAATACATAATTCAACTCTGTAACCCTTAGGGAATTGTGAAACTGATGCTTGAATCCCTGCGATTATTATAGCTGGTGCTTGCCCGTTGTTACTTCGTATTTTTGAGAAATAACTGGACATCGTTACCTATTAAAATGTAAGTCCAATAAAAATACACATAATAAACTGTATTTAAAAAATTGCCTTCACACATTTAGTAATACTAATACAGCCTTATTTACTATATGAACTTAAGACAAGCAACCCGCTCGTAATCATCTCATCGCGACCCATAAAACCAATGGCGCAGACGCTCCTTCATAATTTCAAACTACTTTCCTAATGGCTATTTTGCGTCCTGCGACTTGGGTTACAACAGTGAATATATGTACGGATTCCCAGACATGCTGATAGAGACCACTCTTTCTCATATTAACCTCAAATACACACGACAGGATACTAGCAAATTTATGTAAAGTTCCATTCATTTATATGGGGTGGTCGATACACGTCCCATTAGGAACCAAAAGCTAGGGCTGGACCACCTCTGGCTTATTTGCCAGGACATTAAAAAAATCATGAAAGTACTGAAAAAATAACCACAGGAAGATACAAGGAGATTTTTTCCTACATAACTAGGTACAGTTTGTTACCGATATTTCACCTATTTCATATATAGTTGCAAATCAGTTTACACTTTCCTGTCTGCTGAGCAAAGGTGGTCGAATAGGTGCTCTCACTCTAGCACTGACTTCGTTTCAGGTAACAAACTCATGATAAGCGATAGCTAATGGCTAGCTGACCAGTAATAAGCCTGCAATAGTTATGAATTAGATAACTAAATTGATTGTAGCTAGCTAGCTAAACGCAGCTAACATTGTATAAATTATGAACAGTAACGTTATATCAATTCTAGTAGTTGATACGCTTTAGCTACGTTTTGAACTAACGTTATGATACCTGTTTCCAATGACTTGACAATGTTACATTGCCTGATCATTTTTTTGTTGTGGTAACCGGGCAAGATGACCCAAACTATTAAGAGCCACGATGTTTTTCCAGCAATGCATGCTATACAAATAAATAACCTATAGTAATTGCATTGGCTACACGCTGCCCACTAATAGCCCCAGTTTGTGTCTCTAATCATCGTTTTTAAGCAATATCATAGAAAGAGTGCACTTTTTACACAGGAATGTGCATGTAACCCAGAACAGTTATGTATTATTATGATGTATGATGCTCAGGAAGGTGCAATACTATCAACAGTTATCTGTTTCTGTCACTTGTTTTTGAGTTTGGCCAAGTAACAGTTCTTTTCTTCGACTGGTAACCTCAAATAATACTGGCTAGACATAGATTTAACTAATAACCAGCTAGCTAGCGTAATTTACTTGTTATTTATTTTGCTTGTTATCAGAAATAGTCTAGAGGGACTCTGTTGTTATTGATTGTTTGCGGAAGTCTGCTGGAAGTTAAGTTAGGGCCACAACAACGCAGATGCGCAGTAGCGTTTGTTTGTTGTTACCGTTGAAATCATCTATATATGCAATCTCTCAGTATTTCATTGTAAACGAAAAAAGAGCAAATTCATTTTTGATTTTTTGCCTAGACAATTGCATTTGTGGTACTTTATTACTTACAAAATTATGAATATAAACTAATCTATTGTAAATGGTAAAAATGTCTTGCTTCATTTAAGCCATTTTTCAAGTCTCTGTGGTGTTCACATCTGGAGTTATAAAGCTTTAAATAGGGTGCCCCCTAAATGGGCAAGGATTGGCCAGATTTGGCATGTGCACTAAGGGGTTAAGCCATTTTTTTACAACTTTGGAGGTATGCTTAGGATCACTGTCCTGCTGGAACTGCCAGTTGCGACCAAGTTTTAACTTTCTATCTGATGTCTTCAGGTGTTGCTTCAGTATTTCTAGATAATCCTCCTTCCTCATCTATTTTCTGAAGTGCACTAGTCCCTTTTCCAGCAAAACACCTCCACAACATGATGCTGCCACCCATGCTTCACAGTTGGGTTGGTGTTCTTCAGATTAAAAGCCTCCATACACAGCGCTGACCATTATGGCTAACAGTTGAATTTTTGTTTCATCTGACCCGAGAACACTCCTCCAAAAGCCTTGGTCTTTGTCCTGGTGATCACCTGCAAACTTCATTCTGGCTTTTATTGGAGTAGGGGCTTCTTCCTTGCGCAACAGCCTTTCAGGCTATGGCGATATAGGATTCTCTTAATGGTGGATGTAGATACTTTGGTACCTGATGCCTCCAGCTCCTTCACCAGTACCTTTGTTGTTGTCTTGGGGTTCTGTTGAACCTTTCGGTCCAAAGATGGTTCAGACCTGGGAGTTAATTTGTGCCTCCTTCCTGAGCAATTCAGTGTCTGTGTGGTCCCAAGATTTTTATATTTTCATACAATTGTTTTTACTGATGCTCGTGGTACCTTCAGTTGTTTGGAAATCGCTCCTAAGAAGGAACCGGACTTGTGGAGGTCCACAATTTTTTTCTGAGGTCTTGGCTGTGTTGCTTAGATTTTTCCATGGTATCAAGGGCCAGAGGGCAGTGGCTCTAAAGGTAGGCCCTTAAATACAGCCACAGGTGCCAAATAACTCTAATTATGATAATTGGCCAATCAGAAGCTTGTAAAAAGTCATTACACTAATTTCTGGAATCTGCCAGACTTTTTAACGAGACAGTCAACTTGGTGTATGTAAACTTTTGACCACCTGGAATTCTGATATAGTGAATTAAAGCTGAAACAAATCTGTCTCTAGCGATTGTTTTAAAATTACCTCTGATGTGAAGAAAGTAGATGCCCTAATTGACTTGACAAAATAAATGTATGGTAACATGAAATGTGCAGAGTTGTGAAAAACTGAGTTTGAATATCTTTAGTCTAGGTGTATGTAAACTTATGGCCTCAACTGTATGTAAGGCTGTAACGTAACAAAAAATGTGGAAAAGTGCAGGGGCCTGAATACTTTCCGAAGGCACTGTAAGTAGCCATTTGCAGTAATAAATGATTTCTAATATTTTCAATATCTGATGATATCAAATAAATTAAATGTTAAAATAATACGTTAAGTGTTATTAAAGAGGCTTTGTTTTTTTAAAATTAATTTCATGTCCAAGTAATCTTTGCTGTATTAAGGCAAGTATAAATTAAGTTTTGAAAAGTAGATTCCTTAACTAGGTGAGTGTGAAGAAACCTTAATGTTGAACCCTGGGCTCTCAATAAGGCAGGCATTTACTTCACAGTGTTAGTGTTTGAAGGGAAGGGTCTGAGTGAGAATCGGATGCTGTGTGTCTGTTTTAGATGGTGTGCACCTGTATATATTTTTTAAACTGTCTAGCAAGTTTTTGTTTAAAAGTACAGTTGATCCCCTTCTCAAGTGCCCCCTTCTTTCACACAGGCCTGAAAATGGCATACCAAAAGTAAAATGATTTCTGCTCTTGAACTTCTTTGATGACCGGCATAATCCTGGTCTCTTTTGAAAGGTAACCCTTGGCAGTATTACAAAAAATATACGGAAACAAAGTAACAGAAACTCCAACCCAGTGCATATGGATGTTTTTTCCCATCGCCTAAAATATTTTTTTTTGTTTGAGTGAATGCAGATGCTTGTGGCTGTTCCTGGTTTGCTTAGAAACAATGGAGCCACAATAACAAGGCTGGACAAATTCTAGTTCAGATTTGATGATAAATACCATCAAAAATTTGTATTCTGCATTGTAATTTCTAAGCTGTGTCTAGGCCAGTTTCCAAAAAGGCCATTTGTAGAGTCCAAATAGACACTTGGTACACAAATGATATTATGTGTCTTTAGGGGTTTAACATACTTCATATTGTCTACTATATGCAGGTGGAAGCAGAATGCAGAAATCGGCTCCCTTTCCACTCCCTCTCATTTCTCTTCCCTCACCACCTCTGGCAGCAGCGGGTCTGGAAGATTGTAGAAAACAACCACATTAGCCATTTGGTTTACTAATCCATTGATTGAGGTAGTGATTGAAGTTTGAGTCATATACCCCACCCCAATCAACATGTCAAACACTGTGGCAAATCTTCAGCCACCGCGGGTTCTTAATCAGCACAAACCGACCACTGACACAGGAGTACAGGAATAACTCCTTTTATTTCACAGGCGCACACACAGAAACTTAAACCATTGCGTTTAAACAAAACAAAATGCCCAGTTTGGCTCTCACGAAAATGTGCTGCTGCTCTCCGCACGGCGTGTGTTTCTTCCCTCGCGCCGGCCCAGCTGCTACTGCATATATAGGGAGAGAGTAATTAGTTACCAGGAACACCTGCACTAATTGACTCATTCCTGGCAGAGTAACTAGTTACCAGGAACACCTGTGCTAATTAACTCTCTCCCAGCTCTGTTCCCGTAAGCCACTCCCCCCTGCCTCTCCCCTCAGCTGAGCCACACCCACACTCCCCTACAAACACATCTCAGTTTCACATGCCACATGTATTATTCAAAATTAGGCTTATGCATTATTTATAAACATACTGAATAATAATACAAATATTTTGAGAATGTATTGTATTGAATGAATTTTGAATGTATTTAGATGCTCACCGATCTAAAATGGAATCAGATCCTTCATTAAACATGCCCCTCTGCTGTGGAGTCAAAGTTTTTTTCACTGTCCTCAGAAATGTTTACGACAAGTGATTTCTTCAAAACTCCAAATGCTGAGCCTTTTGTTCAGACTCAGCCATTGCAAAATAAATTCTAGTTGAGAAACAGTAGTCATTTTAGGTACTTTCAAGATCTCAAATCTCGATAACCTCTTTGCCTGTGTGTAATGTTCTCGGTGTATGTACTGAAGGATCATGATTTGTTTACACAGCGACAATACATATTTTATATAAGCCTAACAATCTATACAATGTCGGAATCATAATTTAATTGGCTAAAATGCTTATTCATCATCACTATAATAGTTTGCCGTTGGCTGGCTGTGTACTGGGGAGAAATTAGGGTGTCCATGTCAAGTTGTTGCTTGTGCACATTGGTGCACATTGTCCCAATGGTTACGTTGAGAGACTGCTTGGCCAGTATTGGTCAGATAACCTTGTTGGTCGAAGCATCTTGTTCCAGAGAGTATTTATAAACTGGAGATTATTTATAAACATTTTCTATGTACACAGTACCTTCTGCATGTATTTCTTGGATAAATGGACAATAATGATAATTCCTCTGGAGAATTGCTACGTAAACAATATACGTTCTATTGATTTTTCTCTGAGTTTGCATTGTATTGATAAAAAATATTATTTTGTTTTGTTTGTTGGACCCTTGCCGTGATAAGGATACCATCTTTATCACGATTTGTGTCCTTTGTGGATTGACAAAATGCATATATGGTGAAGCTTTTTTGTGTCCACACATTACAAAGTAATAAACTGTTGTCACTATAACAATGAGATCATAAAACAGTTTACAGAGCTAGAACCATGAGTTTTAACACTTTCAAACAATATATTGTGTTCGCAGACTGATTGAAATTGTCACCGTAAAAAAAAAAAAACAATGAAAGCAAATAAACCCACTTTGGCCTGAATACGGTTAATTTGAATAAAATAAAAAAAGGGCTTAAATTGTGATGTATTTGTTGTAGTTTTTCTCAGTGTTGTAGCAAGGGCATCTTTTTGTGTGACAGAGAAGTCCATTATGCAATTTTCCGCTACAGTCATGCTGGTTTACTGTCCAATTGAGCTGAGTTCCTTGAGATGTGTCTCCAGCATTCACACTAAGAGTTCTAGCAGGTTTTGGGGCTATCCTGATGTGAATGGCCCAGGTGTACGTTCCAGTATTGAGACTGTAAATCACTGCAGGCCTGCACTAATGGCTTTTTGATTATCCCCTGTTATTGGTGTTTTTTGCTTGTTCTAATGAGGTTTAAAATAACTGGACCTTGTTAATCGATACTCGCAAGGATTCACATCTTTTTTCACCCACAGCCGGGAAACCCATTGTGGTTGCATAGCATAGAACATAATTCAATTTCCATTGAAATATTTTTCACATTTATTTTTTGTTAGAATAAATTATATTCTATTTTGTCATTATTTCTTTCTCATGATGGGAACTTGAGATGACTGAAACATTGGTTGTCCTACCTGTATATGTGCATGTTTGCAGTTTAATTAGAAGAAAATAAATAAATAAATAATGATGTAACGTTATTGTATATATAGGATGTGGATCAATAATAACGTTACGATATGAGCTTAAACCCGTGATAATAGCCTACCTCCTTTAAATCCATAATCCTTAAATGATAACACATGCTGATACACTAAGATGTTTATTGAATCCACCCTATTCACAGATATCCCATGTATCACAACACACACTAATTCTGTGGCATTGTATTGATATTTTTCACTATTAATAACCGTAACTGCTGAGTTAACCTCCGGTGCAACCATTTTACATCATCTACCCAAAGTGCACTGCGTGTCTAAAATAATGGTGATCTTCATTGGTCTTTTGTGTGGTTTTTACAACACATTTCCATAGTTGTAAGCATTCATTTAACAAGCACCCCCTCCCTGCAGTCTCATCTGCAACTACACCCCCCACCCATGACATAATGGACAATATTGTCTATCTGGGTATTCATAAAAATATTTTTTCACCACTCAAAATTGTATTCTGTCATAGCAACAAGATAAATCCAACAATAGCCCTAAGATATACCACTACAGCAGTGAAAACGCTGCTCACTGAATAACAAAATAAACAAGACAAAGTTTTCAAAAATGATACCATGTCATTGTACAGTCAATATCTTGGACTAAATATTGAATAAATATACAACCTTACCATTTACGCGTAGAGATGTCCCTTTTCAGACTGAGTGGTCAAATATTGTTTTGGATAATCCATTTGTGAAATATACGGGCATTTGTGATGGCACAAATAGATGATAGAATAAGCTTTCTGACAATGTATGATATGTCTAATTTTGCATTTGGAATAGTGTTTTATAGCTCAGTGTAACTGAAAGTGTTCTCATCATCGTATTCACTCGCACATTCACTCTGTGGTAGCAGTAAAAGACACTGCACCCGATGAAACCTTATCAGTGATTTTCGCAGATTCTCTGAAAATATTATTATTCAGGACTTCTGAGCATAGCTAAGCCATAGGATTGCTGATTGACCTAGCTGACATCGTTTTCTGAAGTAAGAGAAGAGGAGAGGATGACAGGATTGATTTACTGTCTCTGTCTCTATCTACTAAACACAGATAACATTTCATCATCCCCCCCTGTGGAGGTCAGAACAGCTGAGACACTGACCCACTTCAAGTGACGACTGAAGACTCACCTCTTCAGGCTGCACCTCTCCCCATCCCTCCCTACCTCCCTGTAATCTCTTAATTGACTGTAAGCTTAGGGTTGTAACTAGGTAGCTGTTTCGTAGGTGACTTAGTTAATGCACTTGTCTTAACTACTGCTTGTATTTTTGCATAGACTGCGTTGTTGCTGTTCTCATTTGTGTTAGTGTTAATCAGTTTAACCTTCAGGGTCCAAGTTGAACTATGCGGTTGTTCCCTGCACTTGGAACGGTACTTCTCTCTAGGGTTTTTGACATACTTGTTCCTGGTTATGGTTATACACTTTGTTGCACGTCGCTCTGGATAAGAGCATCTGCCAAATGCCTGTAATGTAATGTCTATAGGCCTCAGAAGTCATTATTCCCTTCAGGTTCGTTAGCATTTTCGAGACTTCCAGTTCAAAAAATAGACACCCCTATGGAACAAATTTCCGAATTCCTTTAAAATAAATTATGACATTTGGACATTTTTTTGTTTATGAAAAAATTATGCTTTTCACCCATTTTTTATAATCTAAAAAAATTCTGTGTCAGTTTAAAAAGCCAATTGCTAAGTGGTTAGCCACCCAAGATGACCCGTCGCACAATTACAACATCACACATGGAGCTGTTTCGATACACACACAAAAATCGTTTTCTTCCCGTTGTTTCCCGTTAGTGTAATAAATGATACATTTTTCTATTTTTTATAGTTGTATAAATCGTTGTAAGCATCTTAATATAACTAGGCTACTTGTGCTTCACAAGTGTTGCCAGGGAACCGCAAGAGCTGTGACGTAAATAACATGCGTTAGCTTTTTGTTGGCAAAATTATTGTTTTGGTTGAAAAACGACATCGGAATTCAGTGGATCCAGTTCCATTTAGAACTGTGTCCGGATAAAAACGCCCAAGTTTTAAATGCCAGCTTAAATCACAGACTGTGACAGGGACGGTTATGTGAAAATCCATTCATTTTTTCTATAGAGAAATTTCCCTTTGAACCAGAATTCCATATATGGGCAAGGTTTTTGCTCTGCATTACTCAGACTTCTGAGGCCCTATTACTGCTCAAAATATTTTGGTTATATACGTTATTTTTGAAATTGAGTGTCTTTAAATAGGTTAGTGGTATTTTATAATGAGGTTATTTCACACTGTTGTGTAACTGTTCGTTAGCAGCTTAATAGTTTTTGTGTTTCATGCACTAGATATGACGTGAAAGTTGGAACATTGCCAAAATATGGTGGATGGTTGAATATTGTTTTCATGCCCCATACAAGAAAACATTACATACTGTAGAGTACAGAAATACACACAAGAGTTCATTATTACACATTTAGATACTGTACCGCATTGTATGAAATGTTTTTTGCATTATTTTTTAATCCGATATGAATGTTTCATCTTAAACCTTCACAAGGGGCTCATTTATATGCTTTATAATGGAAAAAACATTTTTTCCATTTTTGGAGAGACTTTGGATATGTTTCTGGACCCCTAGAAATTTTTGATCATTGTACTGATGGAAAGTTTGTAATTCCAACTTGAAAATTATGCTACAGTGAGCTTCTTGAGTCAAATCAGTTGATTTGTATTGAAATACGTGAATTGTTGTGATTTACATCAATGCATAATTTAGACATTTTGGATAGATTTGGAGACACTGGGTACACTGATTATTTTTTGCTTCATAGAACTTTAGTAGTTCTACATATCTACCCTTAGATTTTATTAACTTGTGGTCAAGGAGCTTTTGATCCAGGACATGTTTAGTTTAACCTGCTGTATATATGAGATCTCTCAGTATTTCATTGCACACTAAAAAAGAGCAAATTCATTTTTGCTTTTTTGCCTAGACAATTGCTTCCAAAATTCTGAATATAAACAAATCTAATCTGTTTCTGTCACTTGTTTTTGAGTTTGGCCAAGTAACGGTTCTTTTCTTCGACTGGTAACCTCAAATAATACTGGCTAGACATAGATTTAACTAATAACCAGCTAGCTAGCGTAATTTACTTGTTATTTATTTTGCTTGTTATCAGAAATAGTCTAGAGGGACTCTGTTGTTATTGATTGTTTGCGGAAGTCTGCTGGAAGTTAAGTTAGGGCCACAACAACGCAGATGCGCAGTAGCGTTTGTTTATGTTGTTACCGTTGAAATCATCTATATATGCAATCTCTCAGTATTTCATTGTAAACGAAAAAAGAGCAAATTCATTTTTGATTTTTTGCCTAGACAATTGCATTTGTGGTACTTTATTACTTACAAAATTATGAATATAAACTAATCTATTGTAAATGGTACAAATGTCTTGTTTCATTTAAGCCGTTTTTCAAGTCTCTGTGGTGTTCACATCTGGAGTTATAAAGCTTTAAATAGGGTACCCCCTAAATGGGCAAGGATAGGCCAGATTTGGCATGTGTTCTAAAGGGTTATGTTAAAATTCAAAATGCTTTAGAACATGAATGTAGCCTTTCTCTCTGTCTTTTTCTTTCTATCATACAGCTGACCATCATCTTTAAGAACTTCCAGGAATGTGTGGATCAGAAGATGTACCATGCTGAGACAGGTGAACTTCCTGCAGCGTTCGCAGACGGCTCATGGAACAGCGGGGAGCGCCATGGGGCTAGCGCCCTGCGTGTTGTGGAAAAGGTTCCGGGTCAGCAAGTGGAGATCCAGGCACGCCACATTGGCACCACCATGGTGGTGCGCCAGGTGGGTCGCTACCTGACCTTCGCTGTGCGCATGCCCCAGGAGGTGGTGACCTCCTTCTTGTTTTTTCGAAGAAGGAGACAGTCAGGACAGTTTGTACCTGTGCCTGCATGGCTGCCCACTCAACCAGCGCATTGACTTTCAGGCCTTCAGAGCTCGCACGGTTGCTGAGAGCTATGCCCCTGGGCGGGGTCGACAGCATGGGTTCACCTACCAGACGGCAGTGGCCAAGTGCCGAGAGCGCCTCTCTGTGGAGGACCTGTACTTCCACTCCTGTGTCTTTGACCTGTTGACGTCCGGAGACACCAACTTCATGCTAGCTGCATATTACGCATTTGAGGACGCCAAGATGCTCCACTCCAACAAGGACAAGCATCACATCTTCGACAGGGTGGAGCCCCTGGTGTGGGTCTTTGCTCTGCCTCCTTACCTATGTGGCTCCACCTTCCTGCCATGCTGCTGTGGTTCCAGTGCTGCTCGGTGCTTCTGTAGTCATCCGTTATTTATTTTCTCAGTTTTCTTGTGTATGTGCACATACTGTTGTTGGCTATTGAGGTTTCCCCCTGCAGTTGCAATATCATTCTCACCCCACCCACCTCAATTCTGTTCATGTCACTCAATCCCACTCATTAAAGAGTGGAGTTCTCCCTCTGTGTTCATTCATCTGTCTGACCATTGGCCAGCCTTTTTCCTATCAAGGTGGAAATGGGTGCCATTGTGATTTGAGAGGCTGCCAGAACTCATCCATCAGCCATTGTCTGTATTGTTGTTTGGTTGTCATCATATGTGGATTCATTCAGAATGTACTGGCTGGGGCTCTCCCCCTGCTGCCAGCTTGGACACTTGTGGGTTTGACGGAAGAACCGCTTCTTTGATGAAGAGGGTAAATCTGCAATGACATGTTTGCCTTCAGAACTATTCCTTTTGGATGGGGGAAAGCATGTGCATTTCCCCATAGCTCCAGCAGGTAGAGTAGAGTGGCAGGAGCTTTAATAGTGACTGGACTGGTCTGGAATGACCAAACTGGATGTTAATCTGGCAAATTCCATATGGGTCAGTCTTCAACATTCAGACATCAAGATTTTTGAGGGGGTTGAGGGGTGTGGGAGATGGACAGAGCTCCCTGCTACAAAGCTGTCAATCCATTTGTCTGTCCTAGAGATTCATGAGTTGTAACCTGTGGTTCTTCTTAGATCTAGGGTATTTTCTGTGTTATATTTGAATGTGAGCCTGTGTCAGTGTGAGTGTCCACCGCAGGAACTTTACCCCGGAACTAGGAACCTTTTGAGGAACTCAAAACATTAGACTCAAAAACATTAGACTAGGGTCTAAATTGAGTTCCTGGGGCTTTATTTTACCCCCCAAAAAGTTCCTGCTCGGGGGGTAGTACTTTCCGAAAGTACAGGAACCTTTTGGGTGGAGCTTGCAGCGCTGAACATTTCTGATTGGTCGAGTACTCGCAGCATTTTTTTGTATTTATTTTCAACTGCCATGTTTGAAAATATGCAGCCCCAAACCAATTTATTTTCATAATAACTTCAAATCAAACTTGTATGTTATGCGGCGCAGTAGCCTAGTTTTGGTTATAGCCTGCCAACGTCTTGGAATTATAACGTGTGCTCTTCTGTTCTTTTCTTGCTTTAGTATTTGTTTTATGAAATGCTAAGCATTCATGCTGGGACAGCATATTACGTACCAAAACATTCAAACGGATTAATTCGGTTGCTGAATATTTTCTTCCGGATTTTCTTTGTTAGCCCGTTGTAATTGACTCAAAACGTTTATGTGAGGTATGCGGTAATTCTGCGTAATTAACATTGGTGATACAGTAAAAGCAAACTGGAAATCACCTTCCGCACTTTTTGTCAGGGTAAAATAACAGGTTAATTCTAGTAATCGTCCCTTTAGCTTTTTCAGACTGCCGTAATTTTACTCCATTTTACTGCCATTCTTCAATTCCACGAAAAGACCAGGAAGACTATGCACTAATTTATGGTGCATGGTTCGCATCTGGAGGGCACACTTTGCTGCTCGGCTAGCAGTAACTTCGAAGGAAAGCAAACGGTGGCTGTACCACTACTAATTTAAATTTTCACGCAAGTTCGAGTTTTCGTTCTATTCTTGTCATTTTGCGATTTGCCTATATGGAATTGACGATGAGAAAGTAATCAAACAGCAAATTGTTTACAACGTGTGCATGTTTTCTGCTGTTGTTGCCAGTTATATTGGAAATGTGAATGCATTCTGTCGCTTCGGATGTCAAGACATGAAAGCGAATGTCCGCATAAAAACATAATGTGTTTGAGAGGATTATAAAACAGTTACAATCTGACTGTTGGCCTGTTATATACTATTTGTTGCATAACAACGGTCCAAGTTCAACTACCAACGACATTTTTGCTTGACAACGGTAAAATATGCCCAAACGGCTGCAGAAGAATATTTCAATTCCAGGTGATTAAATCGATAAAAATCAATAAATACAAAAGTAACCATATACAGTCATTGTTGGTAGCCCGTTGTATATAAGTGGAATAAATGTCCCGGTTATTAGAAAATAATGTAGGCTACTTCGGTGGTAGTATGGGGTTACAGAAGAAATCATAGGACAGATGGACGGACGACAAAGTCGCTTTTTCATACGCTAATTTGCCTAATCTTCACGGGACTTTAGACCGCGGTGGAAACGCAGACAACCATGGGCTGAAGGAACCTTTTAGTTCCTTGAAAAGTAGTTCCTGGGACTAAAAGTTCCGGGTAATTTTGGTGGAAACGCAGCTTAAATGTGTGTGCTTGCTGGACTGTTCTTCACTAAAGTGTTTAGCAAAATCTGAATACTGCCCCCAGGGGAAGCATTGGACCAATCAGACCTTGTTTTACTCGCCAAGAGTGGTTTGGCCATCCAATAGGAATACTTCCAATTTCATAGCCAATCAGTGTCAGAATTAGGTCCAGTATACCTTGGGTGTATTTAAACTGCCAAAAGTGTCTGAATGTAAATAAGATTTCTTTTGAATAAAAGAGCGCTAAACAAGGTAATAGTTTAATACTTTCAGCCCCACTGAATGAGTGTCATTGTTCAAGGGAAAGATTTTGAAAGGCTATGATCAAAATGCAGATATGATACATAAAAAATCTGAAAGTCTATTTCAATTGCTGTAGTTCTCTTCAGAAATGGCTCTGTAGTTCTCTTCAGAAATGGCTCATGACCAGAGCCACGAGGTACATTACCCCAACAGCTCCTTAAGAATGCTGTTGGCGTAATGTGGATACACACTGGAAAGGTCATTCAGAGCAGCTCTGTTTTTTTTAGCTGGCCATAGATCAAGCCCCCTAGTGCCAAGAATCCCCTTACAGTGGAGGGGGGTTTGTGCCTACCCCCCACATACAGGACTACGACAGTGTTAGCAGCATGAACATTAACACCAGCATTCAATACTAACTCTATCCAGGCTTCACTGCCTCTTCTGTCATCTTTTCCTGTTCCATGTCATTTCTGGGTGGTAAATGTCTGTTCTTTTTTGGGGAGTTGGAGAGCAACAGGTGGGGAGAAATTTTGGGATGGGGTGGGGGTAGTTGTCAGGGTTAATTCGGTCAATTCTGAACATGAAATTAGGTTCAATTGGTGGAAAATCCCTTTTTTTCAACCATTTAGCCATTGTTCTAATTTAATTTCCTGAATTGGTTGAATTTAAACAGAAATACCCCCCCCCCCTCCCCAATTATGTCATTGTGCCAAATAAGGTGACCCCAAAATTTAAAAAGGCAGTGTGAACAGCTTTTATATTTTATATTTTACAGACAGGTCACACATGTGTCTTTGCCTTATATAGATGTATACTAGCTCAGTTTCTGGAACTGGCAATTATCAGTTGCGAATGAAAAGTGGACATTTTGAGATATATGTCAAGTAAAAGAAAGGCATGTATTTATACATCTGAGGATATTTGAGGTGACTGACACTGGTATTTGGCAGACAATAATACAGATATTGAACCAGCACAGTCTGTACATAGCTTTGCTTTAAAAACCATTATCAAATGAACAAATATGATTGTAACATCAATACTTGTTTTACTGGATGTAATTTGTATTGTGTATGATGCATAGTTTTTAATGTTTTAATGTGTGATTGTACATTCTTGTAAGGTTGTGTTGAGTTGATTGGGGGAAAAAATGCTGTAATGTGTTTACCTGTTGTGTTGAATTTTAACTTCACATTTTTTTCTGTGAGGGAGGAAATGGTGTGTGTGACCTTTTTTATTTTTAAAAAGGGTCTTTGTGAAAACACAAAACAAAAACAGCAAAACTGGGGAATCAAATGCCTTGCTGTCTGGTTTGGGTCCACATTTAGGTTGTGTTTTGTTTAACAATGAAAATGAAATAGTGAAATGCGGTTTTGTTTTTAAAAAAAAATGTTTTACTTTAAAAAAAAAAGCACTTTATGTTCTGATTTTTTTTTGGTTGGAACTATGATTGGATCATCAGAAAAAGGCAACAAAATCTAGTTTGGCTCTACAGACAGTAGACAAGAATGTTCTGAAAGATAAAACCGATAAATGGTTGAAGGCAGCATGACACCGGTTGTATATAATGTTAATTATTTATTGAGGATATTAAAGTGTCTTTGTTTTCTGGCTGCTTCCTCAGTGGCTTGTCTACATCATCCCTTTCCATTAAAAGGTCAAGGCAAATCTGTCCTGGTACAGTAAAGACTACTGCAAGAGCAAAACAGTGTTTCCTTTCCATAGTGATGTAGGCAAGGATCACACATTCCAGTTTGCGAGATAATCATTAGAGAAAGCGTGGATTCCTTATTGCAGTCAGTGTGCAGATGAAAGCCATTGTTTTCAATTCGTTAATGCTCATGAAGGTAAGATGTTTTACATCTTTTTCAACTCTTTACTGTGCATGATTTAGGATTTATAAAGCAAAATAGTTTCATTGTATGCATATACACCCAGCTGCTATTTGGCAAATGGTGCAAAATTATAAATCCACTAAAGCTGTATAAATGCACCCGATTGAAAACAGACATGATTTGATTGGGATTTTCCCAGTTTGAGAAATCATTGGATCCAGTGTGCAAAACAGTGTGCAATGCCAAGATCAGAGTGTCATCTGGTGGCAACTGAAAGTCATACATTTCAATTGAAAACAACTATTTGATAGAAACAGGTTGTCATAGGACAGTTCAGTTTCCCAATTTTATACTACAGTGTTGTAGTCTTTGGCATTATAATCTGGTTAATTCTTAAACTGTCAAATTAACATTTTTACCTCAGATGAAGTTCCACGAAACTTATTTTCTGAAAACTCTTAACAAAACTCAAAATGACATGTACATGCTATCAAATGAATTAGTTTTTTAAGGACAAATTGCACTGGTGTGATGAAGTGCATTTAAAATCACAACAATGTAAATTTATGAACTAAGCTTATGCAATTGAAATGTACAGGTTGTGTACAGAAGGCTGTTATAACGTATGGCT
Organism: Anguilla rostrata; assembly: GCF_018555375.3. Lineage (NCBI taxonomy): Eukaryota > Metazoa > Chordata > Actinopteri > Anguilliformes > Anguillidae > Anguilla > Anguilla rostrata. The sequence continues at coordinate 22,146,813 of NC_057937.1, forward strand.
ACTGTTTACTCAAATACAAAAGGCATACCAGTATAGATAAAACGCATTCCTGCAGGATGTAGTAATGCACCCATAAAGTGCCAAAATGATGAGGTCAATAAATGTATTGTACACTTCTTTTGTACATATTGGTAGTGCAATGATTTAACTTTATTTCAAATGGTACACAGTATACTTGTTCATCCGCAGTCCATTTTCAAGATGTCAATTGTTGAAAAGTCCATCCAGTCAACTGCCTTGAAATATGAAAGTTGCCCAAATTTTCTCATGAATTTGATCTCTGGGGTTTTTTCTTTCTTCCTCTTCTCACAGAAATATTGGTATCATCTTTGACAAAGGGGAGTGCATCTGTGGCTCTTTTTACTGTACTTAAGCACTCACTGTCTGAACAAATTTAACAAATTATTGTTTGTGCCTTTAAGGACTGAGTGTGATCAATTAATGAAATTTAGAATTTTGAATAGTGCCGCCCATGTAAACATGTGTTATTTATGGAGATTGTGTTCTATCAGCTTTGTGTTTGGCATTTGACAAAGGGGTAATTGTAATGTAATTTGAGGGAAAACAAGAAAAATGTGCTTACAGTTTTGTATAAAGTGTTTATTATTGATATGTAAGATTTAACTTTTTGTCATTGTGCCTATAGTGCCAGTTTGTGTTTTAAAAAAAAAGTGTTTTACTCCTTCTCGTGTCAGTATGTGGGTTCATCATGAACCTGTGTCATGAAATTTATAATTTCAGATTTCAACTGACTGTTCAACAGACACGTTTCATAATGTAGGAAAATTTAATGCATATAGGTCTATAAACGACATATTTACAGCAACATTTATGTGGACAGTGGCTTTTTCACAAATATAAATTATTTTGATTGGTTTCTTGAAAATGTTTGTTTCTGAGAAGACTACACACGAGGAACCCCCCCCAAAAAAAAAAAACGTGGAGAGGAGCCTGTCAGCTGTGACACCCATCCCCTCAGTTACAGTGGCCAGTAGTTTTGAGAAATGTCACCTGCCGGTTCTTCTGTGCAACGATTTGCTTCCCTGTGACTCTTTGGACTCTGCATAATTTCAAGAAAAACAACCAAACCCAACCCACCACCCCAATTGTCGACAACCCCCACCCTAACGCTCCCAGCTCAAGAGGTCTTTCCATACCACACATGAAAATGTTTTCACAACAATTTAATACTGCTTCCCCTCTGTGTGTGTTTTTTTTTTTTTTTTTTTTTTTACACAATGACAACATCTGTAATAGCCATACGGACACATACAGGTCTATGAATGAAAATAAGGCACAGCTGGAGAAGCGAACAACACCACTGGACAATCATAATGGGACAGAACAGCTTGTGATATGGCACTCAAACCTCTGCATCCGCCCATACTTTAATTTCCCTCCCCTTTCTTTTATCAATACTCCCTCAGACCTTTACACAAACCATTTGGCAATTTCATGGTTTTGCATGTGGTTCAAAAGGCATAATTTACATATATTCACTTTCAAGGAATATGTCCTTTATGTGGTAATACCTGAAATATAATTCAAGTTGCATCATTTAATAAACGGCAGAATACTGTTCTACTCATAGTGCAAGACAAGTTGCACAAGTCTCATAGTTCTTTATTGGCTGTGGAAATGAAAGTTTAAATTATTCATCCACTACACACTGGGAGGGAAAATGTCAATTATAATAGCTTAATTACAGTTGTAGTGTTGTGATAATTTGCTCTCAGTCTGTGTTAACCATAAATACTGACAAGACCAGGCAAAAGTAACACGCTACTATCCTTTTGCCCACTGGGGGAGCTTCTCGCCTCCGCAGTCTGAACACCATGGGAGGCTAGGGCAATCCTTGCACGTTTTCAACATTTTGTCAAAAAAATTATTACAACAGCAGGACAGCAACCAGAAACTGGGCTGCTTTATAGAACATTCAGAGTTGACAGGTCATATGAGCGTGGGGAACTCCGGGAGCGCTTAACAGAGGGCTATTTTTCCACCAAACCCCCTCTGTCCGGCTTTCCCGCTTGCAAGAGTATTAAAATAAGGACATACTGATATAATTTCCTGTGAAGTCAAAACCTACACTCTTCCAAATAAAGAGCTGTTAAAAGTGTATCTCCGAGGACCAGAAGAGTGAACAAACCCTTACACTGTCAAGGAGAGGAGACTGCTTTGGACAAAATGGCACAAAATCAAAACTGTTGCTTTGGGAAGAACAGAAACAAATTATATATGTACATATATATATATTATATATATCCCTCAACAAATAATATCTTTCAAAAGATAGGCCAAGTGTGTGAGGCACTTTCATATTCCAGAACTCAGTCAAGGTTGAATGTGAAGGCATTGAACTCTCCCCAACAACAGTCCATGGGACTAAACAGGCTTCTGTGCAATTCACTCCCCACGAGACCGAGGGCAGGCCAGCCAGAGGCTCCAATTAACCGTGCCAAAGATGGTCGGCTAATTTCAGACCTCCACGCAGTTTCTCTTGCTTTTGCTGTATTCCGGAAGAACACCTTTTCAACACCTAGAGTTAAATCTGTGCCTAATTAAATTACCACAGTCACATTTACATGATAAGAGAACATATTGTGGTTGCTGGTCAGTGGTGCTCTAGTCCTGTTTCCCCCCTACCTTGGGAAGTCAAGAAAGCCAAGAACTTCACTACAGAAGAGAAGTGGGGAAAAGTCTGGGTCAAGGGGACTGGCCTATTTCCTTAAAGCAGCACACTTGTCTGTTTCCTTGCTACCCTTCTTTTTTTTTTTTTTTACCTTTTTTTCCAGCATGAACAGGTCTTACCAGGCACACTCAGACCCGCACCCCCATCCCTCATGTCTTACGGCTGTTCCAGTTAAAATCGCCAGTGGCATTTTTGGGCTCAGCGGTCCTTTCCGGCGGTGAGCGGGAGTCGAGAGGCGACTGCTGTGCCTGAGGGGAGCGGGGGTCTAGGAGGGGGGGTGGCTTGTAGTCCCCCCCTCCGACCTTGTCCTGGTGGAAGGGCCGGTAGTGTTCAAGACCCATGGGGCCATGATTTGGCTGGGGACGGTGATCCGGCATCCTCCGGAAGTCCTGCCCATGTGCACCTCCCTGGTGGTAGTTCTGGGAGCGGAAATCATCCGTACGCCGCCTCTTTGTGTCCTGGTGCCTGAAAACAAAGGCCAGAACTTTAAACCACACAAGCCAGCACCTAACTGCAATTACACACCACTAATATTTGCCACTGTACTCTGACTAGAGGCATTTACTCTGACATAGGTCTACACCAGGCCTGGATGAAATGTACATTTAAAAGCTTCAGCACACTCTTGCAGATCCCTAAAAATTTTGAATGAAACCATGTTATGAAACAAAAATCATATGACAATAATTATTCTGTGATTATTTGAAAAAATTAGTTTATTTTGAAATTGTTAGCAATGCAGTGGGCTGATGTAGGCCATGAATTCTGTGATTTTTGCCATTTTCTTTTGACAGTTCAGTGAATTTTCCTGATCTCACCCTTTTCAGTGATTTTACGTGTTTTTATTGCTTTCTGGGATTTTTTTGGTAGTTCTGAATGGTAACTGTCAACTTTAACATAGCCTTAGTGTGATTAATATAGGCCTAAGCATTTTAACCATATTGCCAAATGCTAGGAAAAACAAAGTTTGACAATTCACACAGATTCTGCACTGGGATCTACATTCCCGTCCCATTGCCAGTCATTGCAATCAGATGTTTGATGGCCCCTGTCAAGTGTGTTCATGCCCAGTGCTCCTTCCACTGTCATGGTAATGTTGTCAGTGACATGCGCTCCATCAAAGATTCAATCCTCACAATGTACAAGAAAACAAACTTTAAATAGATAAAAACGGACACACGGTAACCTTGTTTTTATCATTTTAGTAATGCAATTTCAGGATGCTGTATTTCTAACATTCTGTTAAATTGAAAAAAAAGGCATGCTCATTCTTTCTTTGATGGTAAGTGATTAAATGCCTAACAATGCATTTTACTTGTATTTGTTCCTAGCAACAACTGCTGCTAATTTTTTTTACACATTTATAGTTAATATTAGAGCACTGCATCCTGGCCCCTAACCCGATGGGGCCTGAAGGTATGCTGTAATCAGGCCACGTATCAGGCCTATTTTTAGCTCTTTAACATTGGGTCAGATCGGGTACGGGCCCACTGCCAACCCAAAAGTTTACAAACAGCAGCGTAGCAACACTTCTGCCAGTTAACAGTGATGGACAACAATCTTCTAAAGCTTCCAGTTTCAGTAGTGCACCTTTATGCTCAAGTAGCAAATTAAAACAGCCATATTTGACAGTACAAGAGAGATTATTAAAGTAATGTTTAACAGAAGAAAAAAAGGCACTAAAGATAGCTGGCTAGCCTGTTCTGATAATTACGAATATATATATATATATATATATATATATATAAATCCTCTATTTTACAAATATATTTTATGAAAATGCATACTGAAAGAAAGTAGATGTTGCTCCTGTGCCATCTGTTGCCAATGGGCAAGTGACAAATTTAACATCACTGTTTAACAGAAAGAAAAATAATAAAAAAAGGTCTTTTGGGTTTTACAAAAATACAAAAAATAAGCTCAAATATGGCTGTTTTAATGTGCTATTTGAGCATAACGGTACACTACAAAAACTACACGCTTTGCGCCACTGTTATTCCTTAACAGCTGGTGGAAGTGCTGCTGTCCCTGTTCCGTGATCGTAGGTACATTCACTACCAGCTGTCCTACAAGAAACGCTGCATGAAAACCTATTGTACTGAATGGTGTTGTTGGCTTGGTATTTCAGCAACTGGACTCAGTCTTAAAAATTTGGCTAGTGCTTGTCGGGCTAATGTGGATAGGGCCATAAAAACTCGGCTCGGAGCCTGATGCAGACCTCTAATTAGAGTCTCCAAGTTCAGGGGTATTTGAGTTTTGAAAACCTTGCTTAGTGTTTTGTGAATGCCATTCCAATATAAACTCAGTTTGGGACAATCCCAGAATCCCAGTGACATGCGCTCCATCAAAGATTCAATCCTCACAATGTACAAGAAAACAAACTTTAAATAGATAAAAACAGACACACGGTAACCTTGTTTTTATCATTTTAGTAATGCAATTTCAGGATGCTGTATTTCTAACATTCTGTTAAATTGAAAAAAAAGGCATGCTCATTCTTTCTTTGATGGTAAGTGATTAAATGCCTAACAATGCATTTTACTTGTATTTGTTCCTAGCAGCAACTGCTGCTAATTTTTTTTACACATTTATAGTTAATATTAGAGCACTGCATCCTGGCCCCTAACCCGATGGGGCCTGAAGGTATGCTGTAATCAGGCCACGTATCAGGCCTATTTTTAGCTCTTTAACATTGGGTCAGATCGGGTACGGGCCCACTTGTCGGGCTAATGTGGATAGGGCCATAAAAACACGTTTAGGCAGGCTTGGAGCCTGATGCAGACCTCTAATTAGAGTCTCCAAGTTCAGGGGTATTTGAGTTTTGAAAACCTTGCTTAGTGTTTTGTGAATGCCATTCCAATATAAACTCAGTTTGGGACAATCCCAGAATATATGGAAATGATTTGCCTCCCTCAAGCCACATTGTCTCCAGCACATCAAACTCGTATTTTTGTATTTTTCCTGGTGTGGGGTCTTAAAATATCATTATATTTTTCCAGCAGTGCCTGGAGTTATTTGAGGACCATTGAAAGCTGCAAATTCTCCCCAAGCGTCCTCAGAAAGCCCCATTCCTGCTTCTTTTTCCCACTTTTCTTTAATATACAGGGTGTTTTCATTTTTAGCATTGTTCAATCTAGAGATGGACTTATTTGGTATTGAACAGAAGGCTGATTTCAGGATATTATAAAACTCAGATTCTGCTGTTGAAAGGTCTGTATGTTTGCACTTCTGATTTAAATAATGTCGTACTTGGAGGTATCTGAAAAAGTCATTCTGCTCTAGGCCATGTTTGCCCTGCAAAGATTGAAAACTTTGTAGTGCAATTTTGTGTTTGAATGAGAGATAGGTTGCAAGACCTTTCCTTATCCAGGATTCAAATCTTTTATCTCCTCTGTTCGAAAGAAATTCTGTATCATAGGAACACCATCTGAAAAGTTTTAACATGTTGTGGATTCCACATGACTTATCCACCTTTTGCCATATTTTTAACGTGAGATTTATCCAGGGGTTTTTATCTCTTCCAATTGGGCTGCAAGTTCTCTATCAGCAATTGTGGCCTGTAGAGGAAAATTAGTAGTCATTCCAAATTCTAACTCCTTCCATTTGGCCTTGTACTCCCAATTGCACCAATATAGCAAAGGAGGTAGCTGTGAAGCGTAGAAATAGTTTCTTAGACAAGGAAGTACCATTCCTCCTCTTTCTTTTCCTAATTGTAAGGTTTTTAATCGGACACTTGGTTTCTTTCCTTGCCAGATAAATCGAGAAATCCATTTGTCACATTCTGTAGATTGTCATCTACCTCTACTGGTAGATTCCGAAAAATGTATAGTAGTCGAAGGAGAATATTCATTTTGACTGCACTTATCCTTGAGTTCAGACTAAGTAAGTTGATAAGATTTATGCATATCTGATTTTATCTTTGAGGATAATGGCCCATAATTTGCTTGTAGTCATTTTGAAAAGTCTTTTATCAGAGTTATTCCTAAATATTTTAATGCTTCAGCTTCACACTGCAGGTTGTATTTGTCTTGCAGGTTCTTTAGGGCAGTAAAGTTTAGAGTCATAACCTGTGTTTTCGATATGTTGAGCTTATAGCCTGATAAATTTCCAAAATCAGCCAGCAATGACATCAATCCCATAAATGACTTTTCCAGATCCTCCAAATAAACCAGAACGTCATCCGCGAACAGTGCTACCTTCTGTTTGTTCCCTGCCACCTTTATTCCTTTGACAGCTTCACTCTGTCTTATTAATTGGCCTAACGGTGCATGTCCACTGCAGCGTTAAACATTGCGTGTCGACGCGTCGCTTCACGTCGCCTGGCTGCTTGGGGGCTTGTCAAAAAAAATATGTGGTGGGCGCTGGTGGGTGTTACGAAGTGCTGCTGAAAATGTGTTCCCGTTCATGCAACGTGTATAAATATAGGAGCATCACAATATACTTTGTCTAATAAGCTTGCAAAGGAGTGGAACAACCATAATAAAATTAACATTACTCTCCAAGTATAACTGACTTAATTTTTTTTAATTAACCCCTTAGTGCACATGCCAAATCTTGCCCATTTAGGGGGTACCCTATTTAAAGCTTTATAACTCCAGATGTGAACATCACAGAGACTTGAAAAATGGCTTAAATGAAGCAAGACATTTGTACAATATACAATACTAATGCAGATTAGTTTATATTCATAATTTTGGAATAAAGTGCCACAAATGCAATTGTCTAAACAAAAAATCAAAAATGAATTTGCACTTTTTTAGTTTGCAATGAAATACTGAGAGATTGCACATATACAGCAGGTTAAACTATACATGTGCTGGATCAAAAACTTCTTGACCACAAGTTCATAAAATCAAAGGGTGGATATGTAGAACTACTATAGATGTATGAAGCAAAGTATACCTAAGCAGTGTACCCAGCGTCTCCAAATCTATCCAAAATGTCTACATTATGCATTGCTGTGAATCACAACATATTCACGTATTTCACTACAAATCAACTGTTTTGACTCAAGAAAATCACTGTTGCATCATTTTCAAGTTGGAATTACAAGCTTTCAGTCCGTACAGTGGTCTAAAATATCTAGGGGTCCAGAAACATATCCAAAATCTCTCCAAAATTAAATAAAATGTTTTTTGTCCATTATAAAGCATATAAATGAGCCCCTTATGAAGGTTTAAGATGAAACATTGCTATCAGATTTTAAAAAATAATGCAAAAATATTGTCACACAATGCGGTACAGTACCTAAATGTACAATAATTAACCGTCCACCACGTTTTGGCAATGTTCCAACTCTCACGTCATCACTTGCATGCTTCACAAAAACTATTACACTACCATCCAACGCTTACATTACAGTGTGAAATATCCACATTATATAACACCACTAACCTATTTAAAGACACTCAATTTCAAAAACAACGTATATAACCAAAATATTTTGAGTAGTAATACTTACATAGCAATAATGAAATCTCATCTATGTTCAGTAGATGGGGACAGAGACAGTATCAATGATACTGTTCTATTCGCTTCTGTTTTGCTCCAGAAAACGATGTCAGCTAGGTCTATCAGTAAATCTATGGCTTAGCTATGTCCAGAAGTCCTCAAAAATAATAGTATTTTCCAAGAAATTACAAAAAATCGTTGACCACATTTTGTTAGGTGCAGTTACCAGAGTGAATGCGTAAGTGAATGGGATGCTAAGAATATTTTCGGTTATGCTGACCTATAAAACGCTATTCCAAAAGCAGAATTAGACATGTTATACATCGTTAGAAAGCTTGTACTCTCACCTACTGAATAAATGAATTGTCAATCAAGCCAGACTGTACTAAAAAGGGCGACGACGCCGTAAATAACAGGTGTGGCATTACGCACAGCTAATTTGGAAAGTCCCCAGGCATCACACATGCGCGTATATTTCCCAAACAGATTGTCCAAGACAATATATGACCACTCAGTCTCAAAAGGGACATCTCTATGCGCAAAGTCAATGGAAAGGTTGTATATTTATTCAATATTTAGTCCCAGATATTGACTGTAGAATGACATGGTATCATTTTTAAAAACTTTCTTGTTTATTTTGTTATTCAGTGAGCAGCGTTTTCACTGCTGTATAGGCATATCTTAGGGCTATTGTCGGGTTGATCTTGTTGCTATGACGGAATACGATTTTTTAGTGGTGAAAGAATATTTTTATGAATGCCAAGATAGACAATATTGTCCATTATGTCAAGGGTGGGGGATGTTTTCTAGATGAGACTGCAGGGAGGGGGTGCGTGATAAATGAATGACCAGAGCGACAATGGTGGCACTGCGAAACTCCGTATTCGGCATAGTTGTCGTGTATCGTCTACTAATAAACTAAAACAACGCGTTTATGTTTTTAACTCGTACCTTGGTTGCAGTAGCACTGAATGTCTGAGTTCAGTAATCTTGGCACGCCGGCGTGCCAACCACTAGGAGCTTTGCGCTAAGAGGTTAAGTTTTTGGGTTAGGGCTAGCGGAGTTAGTGCCATGTTAACAAGCTAGCTATCAATCGTATATCACACCGGATAATTCGCCGCCAATTTCAAATCCAGATAACTGTAGGAAATGAATGGGAGGCGTAAAGTCGCGCTGCTTTCGACGCTGCAGTGGACATGCACCGTAAGGGTTCAATAGATAAACCAGAGAGGGGAAATTGGGCAGCCCTGTCTTGTTCCTCTCTCCAAAACAAAAGAGTCAGAAAGGTCCTCGTTAATCTTAATCCGAGCTGTGGGTTTGTCATATAGGGTCTGAATTACTCTAATAAAACTGTCTTGAAAGCCAAATTTTCCCAATACTTTATACAAAAATACCCATTTAACTGAATTAAAGGCTTTCTCCACGTCTAATCCCACTATCATTGATTAGTTTTGTCCTCATTTATCTGTTCTAGTATATGTATATGGTCCTTCTTATGTTGTCCGAATTTAGTCTTTATTGGATAAATCCAGTCTGATCTAAACGGATGAGGTCAGGTAAGAGTTTTTCCAGTCTACGAGCTAAGACAGACGTAAATAATTTGTAATCCAAATTGAGAACACTGACAGGCTGATAACTGCCACATTCTTGATTGTTTTACCGTCCTTGGGAATAACTGAGATAATTGCCTCCATCCAAGAGGGTGGAATTTCTCCTTTCTGTAAGATCCAGTTAAATGTGTTAAGTAATAATGGAGATAATTATGGCTTTAAAGACTTGTTCCACTCTGTGGTAAAATCACCTGAGCCTGGGTATTTTCCGATCATTAATTTAGAGATGGCCGAATTCAATTATTTGGCGGAAACTGGTTGTACTTGATTTTAATTTTGTGAGCTTGTGAGTAAGGGTAGTTCTAAAGAGCTTAAAGTAACAATCTCAAAGATCTCCATTTCCAAAGATCTCCATTTCGTTGTCTTTGTCATTTCGACGACTGAAGACCCACCTCTTCAGGCTGCACCTCTCCCCATCCCTTCCCCCCCTGTAAATGACTAAACTTAGGGTTGTAACTAGGCAGCTGTTATAGTGTATAGTTGATGCCTGCAGGTCTTAACGACATCTTGATTGTTTATTTATTTGATATTGCCCATACATTGGGTGATTCCTTCTCTGTTAGATGTTAATCAGTTTAACCACCAGGGTCCAGGTTGAACAGACGTTGTTCCCTTGTAAAACCCTGCAGCCGGTATTTCTCTTTTTAGGTGGCGATTCAATTACTTGTTCGCTGGTTGTGGTTATACATTTGTGAGCTTGTTGGATTAAAGAGCTGTACTGCCAAAATGCCTGTATGTATGTATGGTAGCACTTGTGGCAATTAGCGGTAATTGCGGTGTGTTTTTGCACCTCACTTCCCAGAGATCCAAACAGTGTTGCCTGTGTGATGTCAGTTGGCACTTGGGCCACGCCTCCATAACAATTTGAGGTCACCCGTACAGTACACATGAAAGCGAAAAGGGAATGATGTTTTCTGGGACAGTAACTATAACACTTACTATATACTGAATAAAAAATGGTTGTTATAAAAGTAGCGTTATGTACATACTCATTCATTGTCTAACATTAAGCTAACTTATTCCGATCGTTATAATATATTGATGAACTTGATGGCAATGTAAATAACGGTAACGTTAGTTAACGACATTGCAACATTACAAGGTAGCGTTGAATTCGAGAGACGGTTTGTGAGGTCGGTAGCAGTCGGTAGTGTTAGCTAGCGGTTTTTCGAATTGTTAGCTGACATTAGATTATGTTAATTATATTAGCTAGCTAGCTAATGTAACTTTACCTGATATGAGAGATGGCTACTGTGCGCAATGTTATCTAAACTAATGTTGCCTTTCTTGACATGGTCCGGTAGCTAGCTCGCTAACAGAGAAAATAAATTAGCCTCGAAACGGTCCCGGTCCTTGTTTTCAAACCTAATGACGACCAACATGCAATCTGCAATTCCACCTGCGGACTACCCCAAAACAATGGCCCACAATTTAGGTAGAGTAGATTTCATATTTATAAATGTTAGCGGTACCTACCAGTCCAAGATAAAGGGAGCCACATCTGTATCTCCCCTCAGTCCCTTTTTTTTTTTTCAATGCTCTCCACCTTGGCAAAGCAACGCCTCTGGTTTTTCCTCGCTGATGATCGCTTTGCTTTTTTGTCTGTTTGCCTTCATCTGAATGTCGAATTTGTTTCTTTTTCTTTGGATTTACACTTGTTTTTGAAGTTTCATCATCTGTAGTCATTGATCTTTTCTTTGTTTGTTCGGTAACAGTTTACTCGCAGTCGCAACGCTAGCAGAGACTGGGGGAAAAAAACAGTACGCCGCTCACACAAGTGAGTTGAAGAGCGTGCCTATTGCGTTAGCTCCACCTACCCTCTCTGGTGGACCAACCACTGCTGGTTGATGGAAATGCGTCACTAACTGTGCGCTGCTTCTGATTTTTCTCGGGAATGTCGCCAAAGACACCCAGTTCATAATCATAAATTAATATAATAATAATAATATAAATTAATATAATAATAGGTTCAATCCCCATTGTGTTACCTAATTCGGCGATAGATAATGACTTAACAGACATTTGCTTAAATGAAAATCTTTGAGATTATTACTTTAAGAAAGTGTCGATATGGGTCTCATAAAAGGCCTGGGGTTGAGAATATAACGCCCGATAAAATGTTTCAAAACTCTCTTGAATTTTTCCTATTTTATTTTTGACAATTTTTGTTTTTGGGTTCTTTATTTTATAAATTTTATTTTCCACTTGTTTGCGTAACTTGTACGCTGGAAAATTTGCTGATTTGCTACTTCATAATACTTTTGTTTCAGGAAAATAAACTTTCTGGGTTTCCAGTATATATATATATATATATATAGTTGATTTCACTTTTATGAAAGTTTTTTTTATTTCCCGTTCCAAATTGGAATTTATTTCATTACTGTCAGCTAATTGTAGCTGTTTTAATTTTCCCTGAAGATCCGCCAATCTTTGCCCTTTAAGTTTCTTCATATATGTAGTCACGGAAATAATTTTCCCTCTCATTACATATAAATAGTTTTTGATGTCTCCCTTTAGTCTCTCCTTTATTTCTGGATTGTTGAGTATATTTGAATTTAATTTCCATAGTGTTTTCCTTGTTTTCCTTTCTAGAATTAGGGACATAGAAATCAGGCTCTGGTCTGACAGATCAATCGTCGTAATATTACAATCCTTTATCCTGAATCTATCTGCGCTATAAAAAAGTAGTCTATCCTTGAATAAACTGAATGCGGGAAAGAATAGTGTGTGTAGTCTCTACTAGTAGGGTGAGTTTCCCTCCATACATCAATAATGCCCAACTCTTCCATCAATGATTTCACTTTTCTAGTCAGAGGTCTATTCTGAATAATTGCTCCTGACGAATCTAGTGTAGGGTTTAGCCTGATGTTAAAGTCCCCCACGCAGATTACCACACCCTGATAGTTGACCATTAAGTCAAAGATGTGTCTGTAAAATAACCATTCACTTACCGGTGGAGCATAAACATTTAATAATGTCATCTCAGTCCCTTCTATTCTCCCTGTGATCTTGACAAATCTTCTACCTTCGTCCTTAGTCTCTGATATATGTTCTTAATTAAGTGTACTTGATATAAGAGTAGCAACTCCTCTCTTGTGGTCTGACTTATAAGAAGAAGAAAATACATGCCTAAAACCCAGCCTTTTTAATTTTGCATGTTCGGATTGACTCGTGTGTTTCTTGGAGGAAAGCTATCTATTGCCTTCTCTTTTTAAAATTTTGACAAAATCTTACTTCTCTTAATTAGATTCAAAACCCCATTGACATTAAAGGAAATTATTTTCACAGATCCACCTTACAATTTGTTCTTACTGAAGTAAAATGATCACTCTTCCCTTCTAGATAAATAGTAAGTATTCCCTTCTCAACAAAAAAACTAAATCATAAAACAGAACTAAGATAAGGAATGTTTTGAACATTGAACATTTTAACTTTTTTCCAGACTTCCAACAGTGAAGTTCTTTCACTGACCTGCCTCAACTCTGCGGGATAACCTTTATTTCCTACCTGGGTTAGAGGGCCCTCTGCTATGATAACAGCATGAAAACTTCCCTCTTTTTTATGTCTCGACCATGTCTCTATGATTTACACTGTTTAGTCTATTTTGTTTACTCTTTTCAGACAGTTTACTTCAGTTTTAAATTAGTCTATGTTCTCTGTATGTTCACATCTGAATACTTGCAGTTTTTCTTTGTAGCCTGGTACTCCATTGGCCCGAGTCATGCGCCGCCCCCGCATTGGTTGCAATGACCATCTCTGAATCCTCTCCAGAAGTGATCCCCGTTGTGTGATTACTTTTACCAGCAATCCCCGGTCCGCTAGGTCCGACGTTGCCTCCTCCACTGTTTCTTAGGTTCTCATCCCATCTTCATAGAAGACTCTCAGCCGAGCTGGATTCAGGGTCTTGAATCTTATATTGTTTTCCTTCAGGACCCTCCATGCCTCCACGTATTCCCTCCTTCTAACTAGGATTCCCGGAGCATAGTCGTGGTCAAGGCTGATTTTGCAGTTTTTCCACGTGAAGCCTTTCTTTTGCCATCCCAGTTTAAGCACTTCTTCCTTCATTCTGAAACTGAGGAATTTGACTAGAATCAATCTGGGCTGGGTGCTTGTCTGAGGTTGCGGTGCTAATGCCCGGTGAGCTCTTTCTATCTGTAGGTCCTTTGTGTCGAAATATCAAGGTTCTCTCTAAGCAGCTTCTCCACAAAGGGAATCACTGACCTGGGTCCGCCTTCAGATCCTTCGGGTACTCCGTATATCCTCACGTTTTCCGTCCTTGAGCGCCCCTCTTGCTCTGTTAGCTTCGACTGGAGCTGCTCTTGTATTTTTAGCATCTTTGCTAATGCCTCTTCCGCATTTTGCAGCCTCTCCTCATTCCCTACAGTCCTCGCTTAGGCTTCATCTAGCCTCAAATTATTTTTTGCAATTTCTCCTTTAATTTCTTCAAGCTGTTTTCTGTTGTCTTGCCTGAAATCACGTATCTCTCTGAGGATCAGTGTCAGGTTGACAGATTCTTCCTCGCCATCCATTTTGTCGCTGTCCTGGCTAGCTAGCATCCTCGAGTTGCTGCACCTCGTTGTTTTTCATCAGTATTCTCAGTTGTCTTTTTACTCCTATTCTTAGATGCCATCCTCGCCTCCTTTCTAAGTATAGTAAACGTAAACCAGTACACTTCTATTATTTTGACTTTGAGGCAGATTTCTTTCACTTTTGTTGAGAGACCTCTCCTTACGCTGTCATCCCTTAGTGACCCGGAACCGGAAGCCCGGTCACCCAATATTTTCATACAAAACCATATTTAGTTAAATCAGGTTATTAGAACCCACACCTGTACCCACACTGGACCTTCAAAGATAAGATTGGGGACCCCTGGTTTCTCAGGCACAAGACGAAAGCCTGAGAACCAAAAGGACAATGTCCTCTTTGTTCCTCACCTGTCATAGTAGTCACGGTGACCGCGGTGATCTCTGTCATTGCCATATTGCTCGTAAGGCCTCTTGCGGTAGTTTCCAGAACTCCTGTACGTGTCGGTGTGCGGCCGACGGTCACTGTAGTGATGATCCTTGTAACGGTGCTGATCATACGGATGATGCCGTTCTCCCTGCCAGGACTGGTTGCTGTTGCTGGGGTAACTGTATTTGCGCTCCCTCTGCCAATCCCCTCGATCTGGGTTTGAGTGACAGGGAAAGCTGAGTCCCAGCTACTGGCAAGCAATTTCATGGTATTTTTTTTGATGAATCGCTATCACTGACAAATTATAACTGCATCCACCTAGACTGGCACAAGTAGACATAATTCACTGTTCATTTGAATAACACATGACACATTTTGGACTATAATTCAAAAGTCAAAGATAAAAAGAACACCACTAACACTGATTCCTCAAATACAAAATTACTATATGTCTCCAACACCACATGTAAGAGTAACTAGAACATCATTTACAGTGGTCACTGGTTTCAGATGACGCTTCTGCCATGAGAGATCTTCCCGGCAGCGGCAAATTTGCATATATTTTCTTTGTATTTCTACAGGAACTACTTTTGTTTGCAAAACCACCACCAGGTGGCAAATGTGACCACTCAAAACCATATCTGGCAGTTAACACTTCAACTACTGTGGCACTCTCAAGCAAAGTACAACAGAAATGGTTATTCAAGGAACTTTGTGGTCAGAATGTGAAACTTAATAATAGTCAGATTATTCTGAGCAGTCTAAAGTCATCCATGTTTGTTTCACTTAGGATAGGGTAGAGTTTGTATAAATGTAGGCTAACGCATCATAAATGTAACACGGTAAATAACTTTTTGTTCACTGCTGCTAGTCGTCATTTGAGAATTGTATACGCACAATTCAGTCCTGTAGCATACCAAATGATTAATGGAAAAGAAACAGCATTTATCACACACATTTATTATAAGCACACACCAGATTGGTCTGCTTTGGCTATTTTGTTTTAAATTAGAATGTATTCAAGGCAAATTTCCTGTAGTCGTTCCTCTCCTGCCAGCATCTATTTCCTCGTTTATGGAATAGGGATATGGACAATTATTGAAATTACTGAATCATTTAAATAAACCATCATTGTTTAACATTTGAGTATTTGCTCATGGTTAAAGGGGAAATGAAGGAAGCAAGCGTAGATAATGTTGGTTCATTACCGCTGTCTCTACCTCGGCATTCCCCTGATTTGTTTCGTCTGATGTTTTTTTTTTTGAGGCATTTTTGAGAGAGACCGGCAAAGATGTGCGCAGACCATCTTGTGTACATAAGACCTGGAGATGGTAGGAGGGGCCAGGTGGTGAAGCCTAGGAAGTAACGGGGAAACAGTCTCTACTGTGCATACTTCAGGGCAAAAGCGCTTGCTGCTCATTTAAGTTAATGTAGAAATCCAAGCTGATTTAACAACCAAGGAAAACGTCATCTGTCCATTTTTTGTGATTATAAATTTCATTATCTGCAGCAGTTTCTGAAACAATGGTTGTTGTGGTCCAGAAGTCTTGGGAACATGTATCGTCAATTTATCCTCGGTAGCACTGTATCCTACAGTAGCTTACAGTGTGAATATAGTTTATTCCATTGTTATACAACAGCTTGGCTGAATACTCGATTCTGATTGGTCCAAGGGTGGGCATTATTTCTCAGTAAAGGGACACCTCGGCCTTTCAACAGTTATAAAATCAATGCGCTACAAAATCCAGCATTCTAAAGCAGTTTAAACAGCAACATTATTTCGCTTTTGAATTGTTTTCACATCCCCTCCTCTTTTCAATGTCCAATTTCACAACTGATGGCAACGTTGAAACACATTTCTAGTTAGGCTACTGTTGTTAGCTTTATTTACGGTTGCCAACCATCCCGCAAATTGGAATTGTCCCTTATTTGGACAGTAGAATAGGGGTTCCGCATTTAACTCATGACTACGGGACGAATTTTCATCCATATGTTTGTGAACGATTGCATTTATAGTAACCGCTGTTTTGAATACAATTCAATAGTTAGCTAGCCAGGATAACAAGCATGCCGTGAGACCATTCTGACCTAAAACCAAAAATTTTAAAATTGACAAGGTGACAAGTGACGGTGAACCTATCATAAAGCTAGCTGGCATTCAAAACACGTTTCAGAGGGTCTTAGAAAGACGTTATGTAGCCTATACACTGCGCGACCACACCATTTATAAAGCAAGACAGTGCTAGGGAGAAACCAAGCCCACGAGCTAAACCCACGCCCAAAGCAGAACTCATATCAGCTATCGAGACATTTTGAACTGACAAGCTGACCACAGAGCTCTGCAACAGATACATTGATCATCTCAATAAAGTGTTGCGCCGAGTTGTGGAATTGCGAGGTGGACCAACTGGAATGTAGCCTTTGTAATTTCATTGGAGCAAATTTCATCTCACTATCTATGGTCTGGTGTTGCTGTTTCAATATCATAAAAATCCTTTTTCCTCAAATATATTGGCTTGTGCAAATTTATCGTCAATTTATCCTCGGTAGCATCCTACAGTGTGAATATAGTTTATTCCACTGATAATGTTTGATCGTTCAGTTGCTAAATAGCCTGCCAGAGGAGAGACAGACACATTAACACATCCACATTCCACATCAACAGCTGGCTATTGTCAGGCAGTGGGGGTGTGAAGACAAGCCAAACTCCAGTAAACTGCCCTAAAATTTAAAGTTATCCTGTTAGACTTGGCCTATATTATTGAGTTTGTTTGTACGTTCACCAAACTCCTAAAAAAAATGAAAACGTTTTAATTAGTAGGCTAGCTGGCAAGTATTAACTATCACAAACAAGTATTAACTGAGCAGTCTCCATTTTCACCATAGCCTGAATTGTTTCTGATATAGCCTTGCTGCACGATTGGTGTGGTCATAGCCTTTGAGTTAGATTTCTGTAACGAAGTGTGATGTGCCAATACGCGCCTGTCCTAATATCCAAGCTCTGCCACTGGGCAGTGGTTAAAGAAAACATGTTTTCACGTGTATAGTGATTTTAAAAGGGTAATACCTCCCTTATCGCCTATATAACAAAAACGCTATATTTCAAAAATACAACTATTGGAATTGATCGAGCTGCGTACTTTATTTCAAGAAAACAGTTTTGCAACATAGACTATTGTTTTATAATATGCATGAAACTTGTTGTGGGAAGTAACAGCAGAAGTAATAAAAACACAGATTTTTAAATGTTTAACAACCACATATTTGTGTAAAATCCTATAGAAACATTTTTTATGTTCTATTTGCTCCAAATTTTTAAGAAAGCAAGTGAAATCTCCATTCACCCGGCAGGTTCCTTCTGTTTCGCAAATGAGAGGCGTAAATCGGACAGTCTGTCATCAAAGAAATTGATGAAGAGTGTTACATTAGGCCATCTATCAGTCATGGTTATTACGTAGGCTTAAGATCATGTCTGCAGTGTGGTATAAAGCATTTTAGTTTTACAAATGGGTGTTTTTTATTTTTTAATTACGGTGAAAGGATCTGTGTAGGCTACTTTTTTGGCCAACCCGTTTTCCGTTTCAGGAACAGAAATTGAAAAGCAAGAAATTAATTGGTGTTCGATATTCATTTTAAAACATAAATCGACAAAAGAGAATCCATTGGTTATTCGTGTTGCTTACTGATATTAAACATACAATTAGCTACATAAACTGAACTAGGACGGAGTGTGGCACAGTGGGTAAGGAACTGCGCTTGTAACCGAAAGGTCGCAGGTTCGATTCCCGGGTAAGGACACTGCCGTTGTACCCTTGAGCAAGGTACTTAAACTGCATTGCTTCAGATATTCCATTGTTAAAAGGATAAATGAAAGTGCATGTAACAAGTTGGGTATTCGTGATAAGCGTCTGATAAAACCTAAATTGTAAATGTAAATGTCAACTAGCTCTCGATTTTAAAGTTTATGGTATTATGTTCGGTTTTTATTATAACAAAAAGGTTCGATTTTTTTTTATAATTACCCATTTGACTTCGGTCTGTATTAAATCGTACTAAAGAAAACAGCTGTTATTTTCTGATAAGTTAGGTAATATGTTATATGTTAGGTAAGCTGTTATGCTATTTGAGTAGTATTTATGAAATTGTGAAAAATAAACGGTTTGTTTGCTGAAAAATTGCCAAAACGGGTTTGACATCCCTGTTAGGATCTTACAAGTTTTATGTTGCAAACTGTTGTAATAACTAAAAAAAAGAAAGTTACCAGATCCATAAAAATATTTGAATGGTTTCTATGCTGATACCAGCCCAATATCAGGTGGTATTAAGGCTTTATTTTTCCCAAGTACTAATGTCATCCTAAAGGAGTAACATGGTGGTTTTCACACTTTCTCGGTTTTATGTGCTATTTGCACAAGAGGCATTGAAGAAACATGATGAGTAAAGTATTAAATATGCGTTTTAAATTTATCATCCTATTTTCAGGCGGTTGAGAATGTTATCAACTTAGTGCGTCACGAGTACAGTAACCACTCCCCTTTCCACGCCCCGTAAAGAAATCTGACTGGACACACCGTCCTGCTACAAGTGTGCTGTGAAGTTTACGTAGCAAACAACAAGGCTGAATCCTTCTGACGTAATTTACATAGAAACTCAGATCGCATAGTTTCACTTACTGTGGCCAAGCGGAATCGGTAACGTTTCAGAAAATATATAATTTTAAAAGGTTTAATTCAATCTTCTACTGGGACTTGTGGGTGTTATTGAGGGTGTGAAAGAAAATTTCGGTGCAGCTTTTCAGATTTACAGTTCGATTGAGCAAGTATCATTCAAAGTACAGTTTTATGGGTTAGTGCTGTCCGATTGTGCTAGCCACTTCACATTAACCTTGTACGGCGATCAGTAAAGGCTAACAGCACAGCACCACTTAATTATTGTCACTTCTATCACCACTGTAATAAACTAAAAAAAAGGTGACAAACTACCTTTTCTGTGAGAAATGTATTGTCGAGCTCATGCGCATACACTGCTGGCGACATTCTAAAACTACGTTTTGCCATCCCTACAGTCAGTCAGATTGCTTTGATAGCTCATTCTAAATGGATAACTCGTGACCCATAGTTTGTGCCGCTGGCTTACAGGCAAGATAATGCAAATATTTGACTAACGTTAGGTTCACTTATTAGAGTGCCTTTTAAGGACTATTAGAGACAATCTCTGGTTGGTCATATTCATTTATAGCTAGCTAGCTAACGTTAGCTAGCTATGTAGTTTGCTTTCATAATGTAATGTTATCGATAACGTTAGCTAGCTAGTTTGCTTTCATAAGGACGTTATAGTTGTAGTTTTATCTTAACTTGGCTGGCTAGCTAGCTAGATATAAGTCAACGTCCTTAGCTGTGGATACTTTATATACTAAGTTAGCTAGCTTGTGAAAATTCAGTGTCCCAAGATAAGCGCGTATCATGGAGGTAGCTATGGTAACGGGGCACGGTCTGTCAATCATAGCTAACTGACAGTTCTCATTACCACGCCCAGACAGTTCGGGTGAACTTTTATAGTGGGGAATTTAGGCTTAGAAAAATACGTTTTAAAATACATTTAAATGACTGAAAAATAAAAAAATTATGCACATTTGTTTTGTTGTTGCCTAAAGACACCTGGCAAGTGTCACATTCAACCACCATGTTACTCCTTTAAAATCACAGAGCTAAGCTCATTTTAAGATTGCGAATCACCCCAAAATGCAACACAGCGTGACATCAAGTACAATGCAGAATAGTGAAAGCTGTCCTTATGAGGAAATATTACACTCTGCTGCCCTCTACTGTTAGAACCCCGCATCCATTTCCTTCTGGCCGGCAGAAGCAAATGCGTCATCTGAAACCAGTGACCACTGTAAGAGGTGCAGTGTTTGCCTAATGTGAACATCAGAATAAATTGTATTCTGCACAGGAAGTTATTTTTGTCCTGTGCGTCTCAATCCAAAAATGGCTAAACTAGATTTTGCTCATGTTCATCAGAATTTTCTGTTCTCTCACCCACCATCATTGCTAAAGTGTCTTTTGTTGGACTGGTTGTAGGGCTCCCTGTGGTGGGCATGGGGGGTTGGCTGTGTTGGGTGGGACAGGGGCGGGAGGGGCTTTTGGGAGGGCTGGGAGTCCCGGCTGGAACCCGATGGCTCAGGCCTGAAGGACTTCTTCCTGCTGGAGGACTCCACCTTCTTCTTCTGCTCTTTCTAATGCATGCAGAGCAGAGAGGAAGAATCTGAAGGGAATCTTGGATTTGATGGATATACTGAAGGTGCCAGACATACTGAACATAGATATACTGATTATTCTGCATATATGAAATAATGACAAATTGAATACCCTGGATATACTGTATATGGATATACCAAATATGCCGGATATATTTAATTTATTGGATATGGTGTATATGGTGTATATGTTACATGCTGATGTGCAACATGACGAAGTATGATAAGCTAAATTTAGTGAATATCAGGCAAATATGTCAAACAATTTCACAAGTTGAATTTGTTGAATATAATGAACAGTTTAAATATGTTCATCACAACAGTTGATTATACAACAGCTCAGCTGATTTGAATACTTACTACGCTGTTACCAACTCTAATCTTATGTGAGAGCACTTAGGTGCATGTCTTTGTAAGTGGATCTGAATAAGAGTATTTTCTAAATTAATAATGCAGTGTAAAAGAGTTAGCCCATGTCTTTTAAAAGACCTGAGATATAGAAGACTTTTTGCACAAAGGAGTTAGCCTCTCACCTCTTCCTCCTGTGATCGCTTCTTCTGTGCCATCTTATACAGTTTGTGGAGTTTTCTGGCCCCAAACTCAGTGAACTTTGACACAAAAATCCATAGGTTTCTGCCAAACAGAGGGAAAAGCCAATCAGTGACATGCCATCACAGAGACAGCCAATCAGTGACACACCCCTATAGAGGGGGCAGTCAAGACAGGCACCACTTGTGAGCAATGCTATGGTGTTAACATGATGAGTGTTAGCGTGTGATGTGTGCTGTGTACCTGCGCCACATCTTGACGTGCTCAGGGTCACTGTAGGCCTTGAGGCACTCTGTGATGCGGTCTCCAATCTTCAGCAGGCAGGTGCGCGTGTGCTGCAGCTGCTCCTGCACTGACAGACCCTCATCCGGCTTATCCAACTGCTTCAGAGCCTTCTTCACTGGCCTCATCCTCTCCTTACACTGGGGAGAACACACGGGGTTATTATTACACACAGACACACTCTCTTCTTAGACTGAGACGAGAACACATGAAAATCCTTATCATACACACAGACACATAGAGGATGATTAGTCTGGTTTGTTGAGAAATGTGCATTTTGAATCCGCTTATCGAATCCTGAAAATGTATTTTTAATGGCATTCACACGGTGCTTTTACTCAACTGCCAGGACCTGTAGCACTCACTTCAACATCACTGGTTATGCAGTGTGTAACGACGCGCCTCTAGAGCAGTGTTGCCAGTGTTGAGCTATTTTTCAAATTGTAGTGCAGGGAAAAAGGGCTTTGGGCGGTTTGTCATTATGTTGTTGGCTCTCTAAAATTTACTATTACGTAGACCACTGTGTCTTTTATCTTATAACACAGGACAGCCTATTGAGCGTGTAAGAGATGAAAAAGCCTAGGTGGTTTAGGCTACATTGTTTGATAACTTTGAAATAGGCTAGAAACGAGTAGTTTCTATGAACTATGGTGCTGAAACTAAACCTGCTATATGTGTGTGTGAGTATGCACGCGAGTGTTTGTCCTCCCCAATCCTGCATAAAGTCATGAGAACATTCACGTTCATCAAGGAGAAAATGAGCATGAGAATATACGCTGGTTTGTGTATATTATTTTTCTCTAGAGTGGTCTGGTTTGAGGCTGTGATTGGCTGGGTTCACCGTTTTCAAATCTGGTAATACTGCAGAAGAGCCTATACAATACGGACCGGAGAAAATGCTCAACTGTGTGGCTAAGTTTCACAATAAGTCCTAGGGATACAGTAAAATGTAATCACTGCATGAAAATAATCTCATGCAAGTGAGGAAGTACTTCAAGCACAGCAAAGCATGGCATAATAAAGCATAAAGAATGCACCATTTTCAATGTCCCCAGTCACAGTCATAATGCCACAGAATCAGCTAATGCTAATTTTTCGGCATCCAATTCAGGTTAAAATATAAATAAATAAATAAACCGCGAATATCCAAGTTACCCATGTTAAGACGGAAATAGAGTACAACTATTCTCTATTAAATGAATGTCGTCGAGTACTGACCAGGTTTATTGGGATGGGATAACAATCCTTTTCAGCAGTTGTAAATGTTTGTGTTCAGCATTCATTAAAACGAGAGGACACTTGTTTATCTTTCTTTACTTAATTTTACTTTTTAACCAAAATATCACTGTTTTATGGTAGCCTAAATCTGCTGAAAATAAAGGTGATTTTGCGTACAACACATTTTGGTTTCTTTTTGTACTCAAACAATATGGCAAGAATCAGAAACAGGATTTGATAAGCAGAATCAAATTGGTATGCAAAATCGATTAAATCTAAACGATTAGGCCTAATGATTAGCCAGCAGTGAGTAATGTGATGTGATTGGTCAGGGCAGTGACTCACAATGCTGAAGGTCTCTTGGTCGAGCTCATCGTCTTCCTCTCCGATGGGAACAGGCTCGCTTCCTGCAGTGATGTGAACTGGGCCCTGCTGTTTCTTCCCCCGAGCCCCTGCTTTGGCCTGCACAACACCACAGTAATAATACATTAACAACAATGCCACAGCATGTTAATATCCAATTAGTAATAACACAGGGATTCCACATTAATACACTGCCAACATGCTACACATTTTAACAACATTCTAATAACACATCAATATGAAAACCACATCAGCTGCACATACCTTTTCCTTTTTTGGCTTGGAATGCTTTTTGTCTTTCTCTCCCTCTTTCTCTTTCTTGGGAGTTCCCTGTTTCTCCTTGTTCTCTTTATTATCCTTCTTTTTCTGTCGCTTCTTGCTTGGGCTCTTCTCCCCTCCTTCATCCTGGTACGAAAATGGAAATTAAGTAAAGCATCTTCTGTATTGTACAGGAAAGTTTAGTGTCTCACAGAAGGGAAGTGCTGCATTTGCGTATCACAGAGAGGGCGAGCACTGCACTGGTGTTTTAAAGAGACACAATGTTGGCATTTCACAGAAAGTGCTAGCAAAACACCAGTGTTTCTAGAAAGTGCTAGTGTCGCACTGCTGTTTCATAAAGGTGACTAGCATAGCGTTTTCTGTGCAGGTGAAGCAGTAGCCTCTGTGAGCTGAACGCACCTTAACTTCTCCTTCCTCTGACGGTACGTCTGAGAGCCGCGGAGAGGAAATGTCATTGCCATGCTCGTCTTTGGGAGCTTTATTTTCCTTCTTCACCCGAGGCTTCCTCTTCTTCACTTTGGTCTGAGTCAAACACAGGACAGAGAGATCATTTATCATAACACCATTGTTGCCATCATTATCATCTTTCATCTGTATGTTATTAGCATATAAAAGAGAACATTATTCACTGAGGAAAAAAATGAAATTTCAAATAAAATGCTTATCACTGTTTAGAGCTCACTATACACAATTACTGTGGATGTACAACAAAAACCCTTCATGATTTCAAACAAGCAACACAACACTGCTCAGAGTTCACCATACACACTTCCACCATCTTTGAAAATACACCACTACTCATTTACTTTATTTATTTTACCTTTATTTAACAAGAGCCGCATTTCCACCGCAGGAACTTTACCCCGGAACTAGGAACCTTTTGAGGAACTCAGTGCGTTTCGACCACAGGAACTAGGGTCTAAATTTAGTTCCGGGGGCTTTATTTTACCCCCAAAAAAGTTCCTGCTCGGGGGGTAGTACTTTCCGAAAGTACCGGAACCTTTGGGGTGGGGTGCAAGCGTTGAAAATTTCTGATTGGTCGACTACTTGCAGTGTTTTATTTCAACCGCCATGTTTAAAAATATGCAGCCGCAAACCGATTTATTCTCATAACTTCAAATCAAACTTGTATGTTATGCGGCGCAGTAGCCTAGTTTTGGTTATAGCCTGCCAACGTCTTGGAATTATAATGTGTGCTCTTCTGTTCTTTTCTTGCTTTAGTATTCGTTTTATAAAATGCTAAGCATTCGTGCTGGGACAGCATATTACGTACCAAAACATTCAAACTGATTAATTCGGTTGCTGAATATTATCTTCCGGATTTTCTTTGTTAGCCCGTTGTAATTGACTCAAAACGTTTGATACAGTTATGTGAGGTATGTGGTAGTTCTGCGTAATTCACATTAGTGATACAGTAAAAGCAAACTGGGAATCACCTTCCGCACTTTTTGTCAGGGTAAAATAAGAGGTTAATTCTAGTAATCGTCCCTTTAGCTTTTTCAGACTGCCGTAATTTTACTCTGCCATTCTTCAAATCCACAAAAAGACCAGGAAGACTATGGACTAATTTATGGTGCATGGTTCGCATCTGGAGGGCACACTTCGCTGCTCGGCTAGCAGTAACTTCGAAGGAAAGCAAACGGTGGCTGTACCACTGCTAATTTAAATTTTCACGCAAGTCCAAGTTTTCGTTCTATTCTTGTCATTTTGCGATTAGCCTATATGGAATTGACGATGAGAAAGTAATCAAACAGCAAATTGTTTACAACGTGTGCATGTTTTCTGCTGTTGTTGCCAGTTAGCCTATATTGGAAATGTGAATGCATTCTGTCGCTTCGGATGTCAAGACATGAAAGCGAATGTTCGCATAAAAACATAATGAATGTGTTTGAGAGGATATATAAAACAGTTACAATCTGACTATTGGCCTGTTATATCCTATTTGTTGCATAACGGTCCAAGTTCAACTACCAACGACAGTTTTGCTTGA
The DNA here is from genome assembly GCF_018555375.3 of Anguilla rostrata. Taxonomy (NCBI): domain Eukaryota; kingdom Metazoa; phylum Chordata; class Actinopteri; order Anguilliformes; family Anguillidae; genus Anguilla; species Anguilla rostrata. The sequence continues at coordinate 22,172,456 of NC_057937.1, forward strand.
CAGCAGTAAAATATGCCCAAACGGCTGCAGAAGAATATTTCAATTCCATGTGATTAAATCGATAAAAATCAATAAATACAAAAGTAACCATATATAGTCATTGTTGGTAACCCGTTGTATATAAGTGGAATAAACCCCTCCGGGCTGTCCCGGTTATTAGAAAATAATGTAGGCTACTTCGGTGGTAGTATGGGGTTACAGAAGAAATCATAGGACAGATGGAAATAGGAAAGATCTAATCTTTATTCCTGCTCTATCCTCTCCCCTCCTCGACTTTTCCATTTCCTTAGGGGACACCGTAGTGACATCATCACCCTGCGCCAAGAATCTCGGAGTGATGATGGACAACAGGCTGTCCCTCTCCAACAACATTGCAGCAGTAACCCGGGCATGCAGATTTTTCCTATACAACATCCGCAGAATCCGCCCCTTTCTCACCACCTACTCAACCCAGCTCCTGGTCCAAGCAATGGTTCTATCCCGCCTGGACTACTGCAACTCTCTTCTGGCTGGACTACCGGCATCTGCCACCAGACCCCTGCAGCTCATTCAGAATGCTGCGGCTCGTCTGGTCTTCAACCTCCCCAGACACTCCCACGTAACTCCCCTGCTCACTACCCTCCACTGGCTGCCTGTTATAGCTCGCATCAAATTTAAAACATTGGTCCTAGCATACCAGGCAGTCAAGGGATCAGCCCCAACATACCTCCACAAGATATTCAAACCCTACATGCCAGCCAGATCCCTCCGTTCTGCTACCTCAGGACGCCTAGCACCTCCCCCTCTTCGCACCTGCACTTCCAGAACACGTCTCCTGTCTGTTCGATGGTGGAATGACCTCCCTGTGGAGGTCAGAACAGCTGAGACTGTGACCCATTTCAAACGACGACTGAAGACCCACCTCTTCAGGCTGCACCTCTCCCCATCCCTCCCTTCCCCCCTGTAAATGACTAAACTTAGGGTTGTAACTAGGCAGCTGTTTCATAGGTGACTTAAGCCGCGTTTCCACCAAAATTACCCGGAACTTTCAGTCCCAGGAACTACTTTACCAGGAACTAAAAGGTTCCTTCAGCCAATGGTTGTCTGCGTTTCCACCGGGGTCTAAAGTACCGCGAAGATTAGGCAAATTAGCCCACTGACGTTGTCGTCGGTCCATCTGTCATATGATTTCTTCTGTAACGCCATACTACCACCGTAGCCTACATTATTTTCTAATAACCGGGACAGCCCGAAGGGGTTTATTCCACTTATATACAACGGGTTACCAACAATGACTATATATGGTTACTTTTGTATTTATTGATTTTCATATATCCTCTCAAACACATTCATTAACAGCAGAAAACATGCACACGTTGTAAACAATTTGGTGTTTTATTACTTTCTCGTCGTCAATTCCATATAGACTAATCGCAAAATGACAAGAATAGAACGAAAACTCGGACTTGCGTGAAAATGTAAATTAGTAGTGGTACAGCCACCGTTTGCTTTCCTTCGAAGTTACTGCTAGCCGAGCAGCGAAGTGTGCCCTCCAGATGCGAACCATGCACCATAAATGAGTCCATAGTCTTCCTGGTCTTTTCGTGGAATTGAAAAATGGCAGTAAAATTGAGTAAAATTACGGCAGTCTGAAAAAGCTAAAGGGAAGATTACTAGAATTAACCTGTTATTTTACCCGGATAAAAAGTGCGGAAGGTGATTTCCAGTTTGCTTGTACTGTATCACCAATGTTAATTATGCAGAACTACCGCATACCTCACATAACTGTATCAAACGTTTTGAGTCAATTACAACGGGCTAACAAAGAAAATCCGGAAGAAAATATTCAGCAACCGAATTAATCCGTTTGAATGTTTTGGTAGCCTACGTAATATGCTGTCCCAGCACGAATGCTTAGCATTTTATAAAACGAATACTAAAGCAAGAAAAGAACAGAAGAGCACACGTTATAATTCCAAGACGTTGACAGGCTATAACCAAAAGTATGCTACTGCGCCGCATAACATACAAGTTTGATTTGAAGTTATTATGAAAATAAATTGGTTTGCCGCTGCATATTTTCAAACATGGCGGATAATGGCGGAAAATAAATACAACACAAATGCTACGAGTACTCGACCAATCAGAAATGTTCAGCGCTGCAAGCTCCACCCAAAAGGTTCCTGTACTTTTGGAAAGTACTACCCCCCGAGCAGGAACGTTTTGGGGGGTAAAACAAAGCCCCCAGAACTAAGTTTAGACCCTAGTTCCTGCGGTGGAAACGCACTGAGTTCCTCAAAAGGTTCCTAGTTCCGGGGTATAGTTCCTGCGGTGGAAACGCGGCTTTAGGCGCATCAACTGTCTTGACGACTACTTGTATTTTTATTTATTTTTCCATAGATTGCGTTGTTGCCGTTCTCGTTGTTAGTGTTAATCAGTTTAACCATCAGGGTCCAAGTTGAACTATGCGGTTGTTCCCTGTACTTGGACCGGTACTTCTCTCTAGGGGTTTCGTCATACTTGTTCCTGGTTATGGTTATACACTTTGTTGTACGTCGCTCTGGATAAGAGCGTCTGCCAAATGCCTGTAATGTAATGTAAAGATGGACCGACGACAACGTCGCTTTTTCATACATCAGTGGGCTAATTTGCCTAATCTTCCCGGGACTTTAGACCGCGGTGGAAACGCAGACAACGATGGGCTGAAGGAACCTTTTAGTTCCTTGAAAAGTAGTTCCTGGTACCTTTTGTGGAAACGCGGCTAAGGTCAGTAAACTGTAAATTATTCTCTATGATTGTGATAATCTGGTGATTCAGAGGATTGTGAAGCCAATCAATTGTGGGGACGAGGTTAGGTTGCCGGTTTTGGAAGAACAATGCTGGGGGAGACGCCACTTCACTTTCGAGAAGTGCCACGGAACCTAATCACCACAGTGAGTCAGGACCTAAGTTTAATATCTAGTCTGAAGGCTGGTTAATGAGTGATGCAGTGACCTCCTCTGCGGGTTTTACGACGTCCTTGCTTTCCAGCTCCTTCTTCAACAGTTTGAGGAGGTAATCTGTTCTCGACTGCAGCTGTTTGGCTTGAGGCTTCTTGCCCGGGTCGTCTGGAAGAATCTGCACAGAAATGACAACAGGCAAATTAACTGCAGATGCACCAAAATCCAGTCTGAAATTAAAGCCAAATGATACTCAATCAGCCTGTGATTCACTAAGACCACAGCCCTGTGCAAGAACACCTACACGGCTTACAGATTTCACATCATTCACTTCCACACCTGGACATTCATTTAAAACAATTTGGATGACACAGCCAAAATAAATTCTATGACCGCAAGCTCCACCTTACATTCATACCTACAACCCTTCTAGATAAAAACCACTTTTCCACATGGCAGACCTAAAAATCCCAAAAGGATTCATCATTCGGGTCTCCCATGACATTTGGAGGATAAATGCAGGATTTTAAAAAGAATTATTTTCTACTGCAAAAAAATTCCTATGAAATTAGAAGAATTTCCCGATGGAATCTGGGGACAGTGGAATGGAAGGTGCAGTTTTTCCCCCCAAAATATCTTGGGAAGACACCACTCTGAAGTCAATGAAGGCAGATACTCTTCATACTGAATACCAGTGAGCAGTGAACATAGATTAAGCCAGCCTGTGAGGAATGGCAGCTCACTGCCTTGTACAAGATTTGATATCCCAACAAAAACTAGCAAGCTAGAAATATGTATCTCAATAAAAACACATTTTTAACATACAAAAATGCCAAGCTAAGTTTACAATGCACTGTCTATAAGACATTAATTAAAACCAACAAAATCTAGGCCTGTTGCTACAAGTACTAATATCAAAATAAGGCCAAGTTACAACAAAAAATATTGGGTAGCTTGGCAAAAATTAAACAAGTTCCATTCCAAAGCAAGCTACCCAGTGTTTCCTCTATTATTTCATTTAACGTTCCCTGTGTTTTTTCATCTTACCATCTGAAGAGAATGTGGTCTATGGCAAGCCCCTTTAACATTTATTAACTTCGCTTGACTATCCCTAATTACGTTTTAGATATCTACAAATGCATTATGACTAGTAATAATTACCATATGTCATAGTGATAATTCAAGATAGCGGCTATTAAAATTGGACAAGTGAAAACAATAATTAAAAATATCTGCAAATACATTTTGACTAGTCAAAATACATTTTAAGATATCTATAATGACATCACAAACATCGTCATTCGACTCGTCACACATCCATCCATCCATTATCTATACCCGCTTATCCTGAGCACGGTCGCGGGGGTGTTGGAGCCTATCCCAGCGTGCACTGGGCGAGAGGCAGGAATACACCCTGGACAGGGCGGCAACCTATCGCAAGGCACACACACCATTCACTCACACACTCATACCTTTGGGCAATTTAGAGTTTCCAATTAGCCTACCTGCATGTCTTTGGACTCTGGGAGGAAACCGAAGTACCCAATAATTAAAATATCTGTAATGTAGTTTTGACTAGTCAAATTGATATTTTCAGATATCCAAGTAAGAATTATTTCCAGTCAAATCTGCTGTGCCTGATGTGACTCTGATACAAGGCTGTGCAATGGATTATGGGTCTTTATGCTTACTGTTTAAACTAGACTTAATGGATAACTGATACTTTATGAGAATTGTACTTTATCTGACCTGTGTACATTAGTTGTTCCAACAAGCTTCGACATGCACTTAATGCATGTCGCTTTGGGTAAAAGGGTTTGGCAGATAAAATATAATGTAAATGTAATGTTTTGCAAACCCGATGATCAATTTTGGTTGAAGAAATGGCAGTGGCTGTACTCAAACAAAATGTAAGAAAGTGCCATGAAGTGGAAAGAGAAAGCAAAAACAGTCGTGTTTTAGCAGACAGTAAATTGTCTGTACAGTTAACAGTTCCTTTCACGCACGGGCCGCAGTATTGAAAGCCCTGTCAAAGGCACTCAGGTTAGGTTGATCCGACACTGCATTAGTAGAATGACGACCTTCTTACAAGGAGCACATCTATAACTGCAGGAAGTACTCTGCTCATCCATTGTTTCTAATAAAAGCTGAGAATCGGGATTTTAACTACATGTGAATTACTGGATTACAAATATAAGGAGCACAGAGCCAAATCAATAAAAAATATTAGTCCTAAATATTAGGGAGTTCACTATATTTTAATAAATTATTAAAATAATGAGAAGGACAGGCACAAAACCTATTTGTATTAGGATCTGGGCAACATTCCATGACCGTTTATAGACTGGCTCTGAAGCGGTCTAGAGGAGTCTGGGACCCTGCCTGCTCACCTTGTTGCCCAGTTTGAGATCCGGGTCAGTTTTGATCAGGTCCCAGTTGCCATAGCCATGCTCGTACACACCCAGGAGCAACTGCGTGTCATCCTCCACCTCCCAGTCCACGTCGAAGTGCGGTAACTTCACACGACAGGTCAGCAGGAACCTGGGCAGGGAAAAGGACACAGGGATATGCCCCTTTCATACAGCCATCCAATTCCATTCTGTCGCTCAACATTGGAGAGCACCGACGGGAGGGTATTTCATGGTGGCCTTTAAAACGATCAACATGAACATGTAGCTGGGAATTCATCTGACATGAATTGTCCGATTTCATTTTCTCATTTCTGATGCTGATGATTGTTAGGAAAACATGACAAAAAATGCATTGCGTTGCATTACATTACATTTATTTGGCGGATGCTTTTATCCAAAGTGCGAAGGTCACTGGAATATCTACCAATCCAGTATGCATATGCCAGGTAACCGTAGCACAAACAGTATGGCAATACAGGGTGATACTGGGTAACTATGGTATTAGCAGTATGTCAATACTGAGTAGTGGTGATGTTAACAGTATGCTTAACTTGCATAGCAGTGGTGGAATGAGTTATGCTAATGATGAGCAATAGTGACATTACTCACATTATTCTAATGGTGGGTAGTGGTGACATTAGTGTTATGTTAACAGAAGGCAGAGCTCATCTGAATGGTATGTTATGGGTATATCATACATCATCATGGGTATATATCATGGGTAACAGTGATGCAGTATGTAAATGGTGGGTGGCGATATCAGTAGTAAACTAATGCTGAGTGTAGCGGTGAAATTGGCTGTATGCCAACAGAGGTAGTGATCATATCAGCAGTATGCCAATTCTGTGTATAGGCAATATTTGCAGTACATTAGGTGGGGGAGAGGTTATTTACTTGCTCCTCTCTGCAGGGTTGGAGGGGATGGCTTTGTGCAAGGGTTCAAATTCCTCCTCATGTTGGATGATGGATTTAGCGTTGACCTGCACCCCCGAAATCTTTATGTTAATCCCTCTGCGTTTCCCAGGACCCTTTGCTGCAGGGAAAATGGAGGACAGGGAATCAGGGTGTCAGGGAATTGGGCAAACTGAATTCAGACTCTAACTGAAACTGTTCTGAAGCATAGCACACCTCTTGCGGGCGACAGATGATACAAGTCCACTAGTTCTCTCACTCTGACCATCTTACTCTTCTCATACTCACCATTTCCTTTAATCTCACCCATTTCTCAGTGTCTGTTTGTAACTTCTCATTTTTGCTCACTGTTCACATCTCAAATCCCCTTTTCTTTCCCTTCATCCCTCTCCCACTCACCCTTTCTCTTTTGCTCTTTCTCTTTGTCCTTCTCTCTCACTCCATTCATCTCCTCTTTCCCTCCCTTTCCCCCATCCCTCCCTCTCACTTTCACAGGGGTTGTCTTTCAGGTGTTCCTCATGTTCCTGTACAGCAGTGACACAGCTGCTATGAACCAGCTCTCCCAGCCTCTTCAGGTCTGCGACAGACTTATCCACCAGCTCAGCGTCACGGGCTATGCCCTCCAACCTGAGGATAGACACACTTGCATCTTAACGTACACTTATACACACATAGTGTATTCACATACATGCACACATATGAACATGTGCAAACACTTGCACACTTTAATACACAAGCCACGTTTACACAAACCCTTATTAATATGCACTTGCACGCACATACACGCATAAGCTCACACACACGCACAAACGGGAACTCATGCAAGGACATAGACTCAGACATAGATACCACACTGAGTTTTCAGTAAGGCTGGCATAGTGGCCAGGTTATAGCTGCCTCTTACCTCTCAAGTGGAGCTCCAAACTTCTTGTAAGCCTTTATGAACCTGAGGAAGAGCGATATTTCATAAAGCAAATGGTTCATTTATTTATTTATTTTTACACATCTCATCCTTTGGTAATACAAATATACAAGGTATATACCATTACAAAAAACATTTCCTCTGAAACTTTGTATTCAACCTTCTGGTTGAGAAAACCATGTCACAAATGTAATGTAAATGGGTGAATACATCCAGGATAACTACATCCCCATCATTCCATAAGACTTACTGCTCTCAGGCTCTCTGAACTTGCTGAAGGAAAGATGAAGTTGAAGTACAAATTCATTCAAATATTTCTGCTGGCATTAAGGGTGGGGATGCATTTATTCTAAAACCAAATTTGCATGGCGGGTCTACTAATTTGTTTCAGTTATATACTGGGCTGATAAAAAAGATAGGATGTTTTAATTTCTTGGTAAATTTGCCCTTAAAACATACACTACAGCGCACCAGTATGCTATAATACAGTTGTGTGGAATGGCCCCATAGTGTACACATGCAGTGAAGGTAGGTAGTGCTCACCTTCGGATTTCTGCATCGGTGAATCCCTCTACATTGTTCTTGCGTGCTCGTGGTCGGCCCCGCCTCTTCGGCCTCTTATCATCGTCACTGTCGTCCGTCTCACTCTCTGATCCAGAGGACCTGTTCTTCAGCTTGGAACCCACATCACTGTCACTGTCATTGGCTTGAGCCTGAGATAGTCATAACATCAGCCAACAGTCAGCTACAGCTGCATATCACTCTGAAGGGTACATGTGTGTCTTATGGTGACATTTTGTGTGAACTGGACATGAAATTCTAACATTAGACTTTCTTGAGAATTTCCCAGCTACAAGTCCCTAAGCAGAGAAGATACAGTGGCAAGAAAAAGTAAAAACCCTTTGGAATTACCTGCATTTATGTATAAATTTGTCTTAAAATATGGTCTGATCTTCACCTGAGTTACAATAATGAACAAACACAATCCGTTTTAACTAATAACACACAAATTATTGTACTGTTCTTGTCCATATTGAACGCATCATTCAAACATTCAGTGTAGGTTGGAAAAAGTATGTGAACCCCTAGACTTTAACAAAAGCTAATTGGAGTCAGGAGTTAGCAAACCTGGAGTCCAATCAATGAAATGAGATTGGAGGTGTGGATTAGAGCTACTTTGACTTATAAAAATCACTCAAACATTTTGAGTTTGCTATTCACAATAAGCATCTGCTGATGTGAACCATGCCCCCCAAAAAAGGGGTCTCAGAAGACCTACAATCAAGAATTGTTGATTTGCATAAAGCTGGAAAGGGTTAGAATGTAACCCTCCAGAGAGTAGCCACAGTACTAAATCGTCTCCATTTATTTGTCTAACTGTGGACTGATGAATATGTAAACTCTTGAGTACTGTGGCTACTCTCTCTAGAAGTGGGCGCCCAGCCAAGATGACTCCAAAGACACAAGGCAGAATGCTCAATGAGGTAAAAAAAAAAAAAAAAACCTAGTGTAACAGCTAAAAGCTTGAAGGAATCATGGAACTGGTTATCATCTCTGTTCATGAGTCTACCATACGCAAAACATTGAACAGGCATGGTGTTCATGGCAGGACACCGCAGAAAGCCGCTGCTCCGCAAAAAAACATCGCTGCGTGTCTGAAGTTTACCAAAGAGCACCTCGACACTCCACAACACTACTGGGAAAATGTTTTGTGGACTGATGAAACTAAGGTTGAATTATTTGGGAAGAACACGCAGCACTACGTATGGCGTAAAAAGGGCACTGCATACCAACATGAAAACATCATCCCAACGGTGTATTACGGTGGAGGGAGCATCATGATTTGGGGCTGCTTTGCTGCCTCGGGGCCTGGACAGCTTGCCATCATCAAGGGAAAAATGAATTCCCAAGTTTATCAAGATATCCTGCAGGATAATGTCAGGGTGGCTGTCTGCCAGCTGAAGCTCAGTAGAAGTTGGGTGATGCAGCAGGACAGTGACCCTAAACATCGAAGTAAATCTACTACAGAATGGCTTCAAAAAAGAAAATCTGATTTTTGGAGTGGCCCAGTCAGAGCCCAGACCGCAACCCAATAGAGATGCTGTGGAATGACCTCAAGAGAGCCGTTCACACCAGACATCCAAAGAATATGGCTGAGCTGAAGCAGTTCTGTGAGGAAGAATGGTCCAAAATTCCTCCTGAACGTTGTGCAGGTCTGATCTGCAGCTACAGGAAGCGCTTGTTTGAGGTTACTGCTGCCAAGGGAGGTTCGACCAGTTATTAAATCCAAGGGTTCACTTACTTTTTCCACCAGCACTGCAAATGTTTAATGGGTGTGTTCAATAGAGACATGAAAGATTATAATTGTTTGTGTGTTATTAGCTTAAGCACATTGTGTTTGTCTATACTTGTGACTTAAATGAAGATCAGATCACATTTTATGACTAATTAATGCAGAAAACCAGGTCATTCCAAACGGTTCACATCATTTTTCTTGCCACTGTAATTGATACATAATTGAGATTTGGGTCACAAATACTTGAGAATTTATTTTTACATTTAAACACACTCCCCCACACACAAAATGGGCATTAGCTCAAAAAGTACCAGAGTAAAGGTCCAAATTGAATTTTAATTTATGTAATAGTTTATAGAACAGTACATTGAAAGAAAAATTAAAAAATGAACAATTTAGTTCAAAAATGACATCAGAATCATTGTTACCCACATATTTTACAATATCCTATATATTACAGAGCAACCCATTCCAAATACCTTTTTTTAATACTCTCATTCTGTACCTTTCCGTCAGTTTCCTTGTGTAAAATTCCAGGAAAATCTGAAATTTTATGTTCAAACTGACATGGAATGTTTGTGTCTGTGTGTAGCTC
>NC_057937.1:22182519-22204598 GCF_018555375.3 Anguilla rostrata
AGCAACCACCTAGCAACACCCTAGCAACCACCTGGAACACCATAGCAACCACCTAGCAACACCTAGCAACCACCTGTAACACCATAACAACCCTAGCAACACATCAGCAACCACCTAGCAACTCCTAGCAACCACCTAGCAACACCCTAGCAACTTCCTATAACTCCATAGCAACCACCTAGCAACACCTAGCACCACCTAGAATACCCTAGCAACACCTAGCAACTGCCACTTAACTCCATAGCAATGCCTAGCAACACCCTAGCAACCGGCTATAACTCCATAGCAACCACCTAGCAACACCCTAGCAACCACCTAGAACACCATACAACGCCAGCAACACCCTAGCAACCGCCTAGAACTCCATAGCAACCACCTAAACCACACCACTTAGCATACCCTAGCAACCACCTGGAGCTCAATCGCAACCACCTGAAACTCCATAGCAGCCACCTAGCACCACCCTAGCGACCGCCTAGAATTCCATGAAACCACTTAGAACTCCATAGAACCACCTAGCAAAACCCTAGCAACTGCCTCAGACATCATAGCAACTACCTACCACTGTTCACTCCGTTCAGCACAAAGTCGACTTTGCGTTGGCGGCAACCACACTTCACAATTTCTGCAGGAATTGTCTAGTTATTCTTTATTATTTATTCCGCCCATTTTTTGGACCGCTACTCCTCCCAGAGTTTTCGCACCACATACACGTGCAATATGTCAAATCGAGCGGCTTGATCGGGAATGGTGTGCTATTACTTTGTGGAAAGATTGGTTGCACGGTTTTTGAAAAATTTGAATTTTTGTGGGCAATTTTTCCCATAGAGAATGAATGGCGGAATGTTCACCTTTGTGATGTCACAATGCTCTGTCTTCTCACCCTTGTGATGTCACAATGCCCTGTGTTCTAGCAGCAGTACTCTGGTCTCTCTCTAGATTTGAACATTCGGCCATTCATCTCTATGGGGAAAAATTGCCCACAAATTGTGCAATGCCTCATTGGACATGGTAGAGAGTCCTTTGTCCATTGGTGGAGATCAGCCTCGCCCCCCTTCCTGATTGGCCGATGTTTGATATTTCATAACTTTTGAACCATTTGTCATAGAGAACTATGGGTCGCGTCATTGGACTCAGTAAAGACCTAGCAACCGCCTAGAACTCCATAGCAACCCCCTAGGAACACCCTAGCAACCACCTAAAACACCCTAGCAACGGCCTAGAACTCCATAGCAACCACCTAACAACACACTAGCAACCACCTATAACTCCATAGCAACCGCCTAGCAACACCCTAGCAACCGCCTATAACTCCATAGCAACCACCTAGCAACACCCTAGCAACCGCCTAGAACTCCATAGCAACCACCTAGCAACACCCTAGCAACACCCTAGCAACCACCTAGAACTCCATAGCAACCACCTAGCAATACCCTAGCAACGGCCTAGAACTCCATAGCAACCACCTAGCAACACCCTAGCAACCACCTAGAACTCCATAGCAACCACGTAGCAACACCATAGCAACCACTTAGAATCCCCTAGCAACCCCCTAGAAACACCCTAGCAACCACCTATAACTCCATAGCAACCACCTAGCAACATCCTAGCAACCACCTAGAATACCCTAGCAACACCCTAGCAACCGCCTATAACTCCATAGCAACCGCCTAGCAACACCCTAGCAACCACCTAGAACTCCATAGCAACCACCAAGCTACACCCTAGCAACCACCTAGAACTCCATAGCGACCACCTAGCAACACCCTAGCAACACCCTAGCAACCACCTAGAACTCCATAGCAACCACCTAGCAACACCCTAGCAACGGCCTAGAACTCCATAGCAACCACCTAGCAACACCATAGCAACCACCTAGAACTCCATAGCAACCACCTAGCAACATCCTTGCAACCACTTCGAATACCCTAGCAACCCCCTAGCAACAGCCTGGCAACCACCTAGAACTCCATAGCAACCACCTAGCAACACCCTAGCAACCGCCTAGAACTCCATAGCAACCGCCTAGCAACACCCTAGCAACCACCTAGAACTCCATAGCAACCACCTATCAACACCCTAGCAACACCCTAGCAACCACCTAGAACTCCATAGCAACCACCTAGCAACACACTAGCAACGGCCTAGAACTCCATAGCAACCACCTAGCAACACCATAGCAACCACCTAAAACACCCTAGCAACGGCCTAGAACTCCATAGCAACCACCTAACAACACACTAGCAACCACCTATAACTCCATAGCAACCGCCTAGCAACACCCTAGCAACCACCTAGAACTCCATAGCAACCACCTAGCAACACCCTAGTAACTGCCTAGAACTCCATAGCAACCACCTAGCAACCCCCTAGCAACACCCTAGCAACCACCTAGAACTCCATAGCAACCACCTAGCAACACCCTAGCAATGGCCTAGAACTCCATAGCAACCACCTAGCAACACCATAGCAACCACCTAGAACTCCATAGCAACCACCTAGCAACATCCTAGCAACCACTTCGAATACCCTAGCAACCCCGTAGCAACAGCCTAGCAACCACCTAGAACTCCATAGCAACCACCTAGCAACACCCTAGCAACCACCTAGAACTCCATAGCAACCACCTAGCAACACCCTAGCAACGGCCTAGAACTCCATAGCAACCATCTAGCAACACCCTAGCAACCACTTCGAATACCCTAGCAACCCCCTAGCAACACCCTAGCAACCACCTAGAACTCCATAGCAACCACCTAGCAACACCCTAGCAACCGCCTAGAACTCCATAGCAACCGCCTAGCAACACCCTAGCAACCACCTAGAACTCCATAGCAACCACCTAGCAACACCCTAGCAACCGCCTAGAATTCCATAGCAACCACCTAGCAACACCATAGCAACTGCCTAGAACTCAATAGCAACCACCTAGCAACACCATAGCAACCACCTAGAACTCCATAACAACCACCTAGCAACATCCTAGCAACCACTTCGAATACCCTAGCAACCCCCTAGTAACACCCTAGAAACCACCTAGAACTCCATAGCAACCACCTAGCAACACCCTAGCAACCACCTAGAACTCCATAGCAACCACCTAGCAACACCCTAGCAACCGCCTAGAACTCCATAGCAACCACCTAGCAACACCATAGCAACCGCCTAGAATTTCCATAGCAACCACCTAGAAACACCCTTGCAACCACCTAGCAACACCCTAGCAACCACTTGGAACACCATAACAACTGCCTAGCAACACCCTAGCAACCACCTAGAACTCCATAGCAACCACCTAGCAACACCCTAGCAACGGCCAAGAACTCCTTAGCAACCACCTAGCAACACCATAGCAACTGCCTAAAACTCCTTAGCAACCACCTAGCAACACCTTAGCAACCACCTAGCAACACCATAGGAACTGCCTAGCACTCCATAGCAACCACCTAGCAACACCCTAGCAACCACTTGGAACACCATAACAACTGCCTAGCAACACCCTAGCAACCGCCTATAACTTCATAGCAACCACCTAGAATACCCTAGCAACCGCCTAGAACTCCATAGCAACCCCCTAGCAACACCCTAGCAACCGCCTAGAACTCCATAGCAACCACCTAACAACACACTAGCAACCACCTGGAACACCATAGCAAATGCCTTGCAACACCCTAGCAACCGGCTATAACGCCATAGCAAACACCTAGCAACACCATAGCAACCATCTAGAACACCATAGCAACTACCTAGCAACACCCTAGCAACCACCTGGAAAACCATAGCAACCACCTAGCAACACCTAGCAACCACTAGAAACCCCTAGCAACACCTAGCAACCGCCTATAACTCCATAGCAACCGCTACAACACCTAGCAACCACCTAGAACTCCATAGCAACACTAGAACACTAGCAACCTAAACTCCATAACCACCTAGCAACACCTAGCAACACCTAGCAACACCTAGCACTCCATAGCAACCCTAGCAACACCCTAGCAACCACTGAACCCATAGCAACTGCTAGCACCCTAGCACCGCCTATAACTTCATAGCAACCACCTAGAATACCCTAGCAACCGCCTAGAACTCCATAGCAACCCCCTAGCAACACCCTAGCAACCACCTAGAACACCCTAGCAACACCCTAGCAACCGCCTATAACTCCATAGCAACCGCCTAGCAACACCCTAGCAACGGCCTAGAACTCCATAGCAACCACCTAGCAACACCATAGCAACCACCTAGAACTCCATAGCAACCACCTAGCAACACCCTAGCAACCACCTAGCAACACCCTAGCAACCACCTAGAACACCAGAGCAACCACCTAGCAACACCATAGCAACCATCTAGAACTCCATAGCAACCACCTAGCAACAGCCTGGCCACCACCTGGAACACCATAGCAACCATCTAGCAACATCCTAGCAACCACCTGGAACACCATAGCAACCACCTAGCAACACCCTAGCAACACCCTAGCAACCACCTAGAACTCCATAGCAACCACCTAGCAACACCATAGCAACCGCCTAGAACTCCATAGCAACCACCAAGCAACACCCTAGCAACCACCTGGAACAACATAACTGCCTAGCAACACCCTAGAAAACGCTTAGAACTCCATAGCAACCACCTAGCAACATCCTAGCAACCACTTAGAATACCCTAGCAACCACCTAGCAATGCCCTAGCAACCACCTGGAGCTCAATAGCAACCACCTGAAACTGCATAGCAACCACCTAGCACCACCCTTGCGACAGCCTAGAATTCCATGAAACCACCTAGAACTCCGTAGAACCACCTAGCAACACCCTAGCAACTGCCTCAGACATCATAGCAACTACCTACCACTGTTCACTCTGTTCAGCACAAAGTCGACTGCGTTAGCGGCAACCACACTTCACAATTTCTGCAGGAATTGTCTAGTTATTATTATTATTCTTTCCGCCTGTTTTTTGGACCGCTACTCCTCCCAGAGTTTTCGCACCACATACACCTGCAATATGTCAAATCGAGCGGTTTGATCGGGAATGGTGTGCTATTACTTTGTGGAAAGATTGGTTGCACGGTTTTTGAAAAATTTGAATTTTTGTAGGCAATTATTCCCCATAGGGAATCAATGGCGGAATGTTCACCCTTGTGATGTCACAATGCTCTGTCTTCTCACCCTTGTGATGTCACAATGCCCTGTCTTCTAGCAGCAGTACTCTGGTCTCTCTCTAGATTTGAACATTCTGCCATTCATCTCTATGGGGAAAAATTGCCCACAAATTGTACAATGCCTCATTGGACATAATAGAGAGTCCCTTGTCCATTGGTGTAGATCAGCCTTGCCCCCCTTCCTGATTGGCCGATGTTTGATATTTCATAACTTTTGAACCGTTTGTCATAGAGAACTATGGGTCGCGTCATTGGACTCAGTAAAGACCTAGCAACCGCCTAGAACTCAATAGCAACCCCCTATCAACACCCTAGCAACCACCTAGAACACCCTAGCAACGGCCTAGAACTCCATAGCAACCACCTAACAACACACTAGCAAACAGCTGGAACACCATAGCAAATGCCTGGCAACACCCTAGCAACCGGCTATAACGCCATAGCAACCACCTAGCAACACCATAGTAACCACCTAGAACACCATAGCAACCACTTAGCAACACCCTAGCAACCACCTGGAATACCATAGCAACCACCTAGCAACACCCTAGCAACCACTTGGAACACCATAACAAATGCCTAGCTACACCATAGCAACCGCCTATAACTCCATAGCAACCACCAAGCAACATCCTAGCAACCACTTAGAATACCCTAGCAACCCCCTAGCAACCACCTGGAACTCCATAGCAACCACCTAACAACACACTAGCAACCACCTGGAACACCATAGCAAATGCCTAGCAACACCATAGCAACCGCCTAGAACTCCATAGCAACCACCTAGCAACACCCTAGCAAACACCTGGAACACCATAGCAACCATCTAGCAACACCCTAGCAACCACCTGTAACACCATAACAACTGCCTAGCAACACTATAGCAACCACCTAGCAACGTGCTAGCAAGTACCTAGAATACCCTAGCAACACCCAAGCAACTGCCTATAACTCCATAGCAAATGCCTAGCAACACCCTAGCAACTGCCTATAACTCCATAGCAACCACCTAGCAACATCCTAGCAGCCACCTAGAATACCCTAGCAACACCCTAGCAACTGCCTATAATTCCATAGCAAATGCCTAGCAACACCCTAGCAACTGGCTATAACTCCATAGCAACCACCTATCAACACCCTAGCAACCACATGGAACACCAAACCAACTGCCTAGCTACACCCTAGCAACCGCCTAGAACTCCATAGCAACCACCTAGCAACATCCTAGCAACCACTTAGCATACCCTAGCAACCACCTGGAGCTCAATAGCAACCACCTGAAACTCCATAGCAACCCCCTAGCACCACCCTAGCGACCGCCTAGAATTCCATGAAACCACTTAGAACTCCATAGAACCACCTAGCAACACCCTAGCAACTGCCTCAGACATCATAGCAACTACCTACCACTGTTCACTCCGTTCAGCACAAAGTCGACTTTGCGTTGGTGGCAACCACACTTCACAATTTCTGCAGGAATTGTCTAGTTTATTTATTATTATTATTCCACCCATTTTTTGGACCGCTACTCCTCCCAGAGTTTTCACACCACATACACGTGCCATATGTCAAAATGACCGGCTTCTTTGGGAATCGTGTGCTATTACTTTGTGGAAAGTTTCGCTGCACGGTTTTTGAGAAATATTAATTTTTATGCCCAATTTTTCCCCATAGAGATGAATGGAGAAGGTGACGTCATTCATATGCGAACGGTGAAGTTACAGCATTGGTCGGCTTTGCACACGTGATGCGGTCAGCTCTACGGTCTCAGCAGCCAGGATAGGAAATAGCTGATTGCGGAAGTGAAAGAACGATATTCAAAATGAAAAATTACAAATGAAAACGCTGTCAGCTAGGTATATCAACAAACATATGGCTTAGGCATACCCAGAAGTCCTCAATAATAATAGTATTTCACGAGATATTACGCAAATTCGTTGACGACGTTTCGTCACATGCAGCGTCTTAGAATGCTAGTGCTAACAAACAGTCATGGCTTTAATGCGATAATGAGAGCACTTTCGGTTGACCTAAAAAAACGATATTAAAAACCAAAAACAGACGTGCTGTTATACCTGGTTAGAAAGCTTATGCTCTCAGCTACTGAATAAACGAATTTTCAAACAAGCCAGACTTTGCGTATTTGCATGCTAGTGCTAACAAAGAGCGAATACGTTCTATGACATGATGACATAGCTTTCGGTTGACCTAAAAAAACGATATTAAAAAACTAAAAATAGACGTGCTGTTATACCTGGTTAGAAAGCTTATGCTCTCAGCTACTGAATAAACGAATTTTCGAACAAGCCAGACTTTACTAAAAAGTACAACAACGCCGTCAACAGCACGTGTGCAGCCGCTTCAGGTCCGGTCTAACTCCAGAAATTTGGGTCGGCTAACACGTAGTAGGCTATCCTGTGTCTATGAGTTCGTATCTAAGGTAACAGATTAAACTCTGAATTGCAGCACAGTTAAATGTTTTTATTTGAATGGTAAAAATGAGCTGAACTTAACGTAAAACCATAAATCAATCACATTAATCTCCTTAGCCCTGTCTTGCTTTTTAAAATGGAGCGGTTGTGCAGTGGAGATATAACGTTTTTCCAAGACCCTCTGAAGTGGCCAGCTAGCTTTATTATTCGCCGTCACTCGTCACAGCATACCGTGAGTAAATCGCTGATCTCAAGTATTGATGAAGGGTTAATTTAGCTCTGAATACGTGTGTTGCAAATGAACTCGTTGCCGTGATGTTATATCATGTATACCATACTATGTCTCTGCTCATGCTACAGAAACTGTTCGCTCCGTTCAGCACAAAGTTGACTTTGCGTTGGCGGCAACCACACTTCACAATTTCTGCAGGAATTGTCTAGTTATATTTTCTTATTGTATTTTCTTATATGTATGAGCTTTCATGCAGGTTACCCGCGCTAACTATTGGTTGATTCAGTTCTCCAACAGCAATCCTTCTCTCATGTTATCACGACAAAGCTAGATAACATGGCTTAAAATGATTCATGTTCGAAGTGTTTTATCTGCTTTTTTACTGTCTGGTTAGCTTGCTACGATGACGCGTGACAAGATGACACTCGCTTGCAATCACGCCTTGGCTATTTACAAAACATCATATAGTAGCTAATATCATTATCTCAGATAAAAAACAAAAAAAACAAAAACAAATGTGTGACACATTCAATCACCATTTTATTTTGGCTGGTTATTTATTTGAGAATACAGCGATGTCCTCTGGAAATGTAGATCCTACGCTGCTTATGTGCTCACTTCCAGTTCATAAAGGCTTGCTAGCTTGCTAAAGTGAACCAAATATGTTAGCTAGCTCGCTCGTTTGATAATGAGGATTGATAAACATAGTGGTCGTATAAACGCATTTAATTAAAAACTTTCACTAAATCTACATACCTTTATTGCCGCAACCGAATCTGTGCAGACAAGTCTTGCAGTGGAGAATATTGGATGAGGCACGAGTAACAAACGTCTTATTAGAGAAGTAGCGCGTCAGCTGCTGCAGTTCACACTTGTATTAGAGCTCCCTCTACTGGATAATTGTAGTAAATAGCAATTACAACGTTCAAGCAGACAAGTACAGATAAATAATCATCGTTTTTTTTTTTGTTTATTATATAATATATATTAATATATTATAGATATATCGGTCGGGCTCTAGTACATAATCTGCAGAAATGGGTGCTTTTACTGAAGTTTTCACTAAAGCCACTCTGTGATCCCATATTATCTCCAGCTATGGCACACAATGTACCTCGGTACACATGTACATCAGGTTAGACTATACCATTTAAATCAAAGTAGCGGATTTACCTCTTCAAAAGCATCCTGGTACAGTACCAGACTTCTTAAACAATACATTTGCTGCCACATCGCTATCATCCCAGATGTCTCCCAAGACATCTCTTGATCTAGACAAAGACTGTATCTCTTGTTTGTAGCTATGTGTTTGCTGCTTGACCGACTGACACCGAAAGAGTGATCGAAGTGTACATTTAACGGAATGTATTGAGCAAAACATTCCTTCCCTGAATCATTCTTTCCAAGATAAGGTGGGACTGGCTCAATGTATCTAAACTGATTTTTAAAAACCGTTTTTTGTCTTTGATCAGTTTTCAAGGTACCAGTGTTGCATGCCCGAAACAAATCCTCGGATTTAAGAACCTCTCTCTCTCACGGTCAGAGATATCCAATGATACCAGCTTTTCGTCCAACTTATGAAGTAAATGAGACTGACTGATATCATGCACTGCTTGAAAATCCTCAATAATAGACTGTATGACTGATGCTGGCAGTAAAAGTTTTGCCTGCAACTTTAAATAAAAGAAAGCCAAATTGTTCAAGAAAAGGGATTCATCTGCTCTCTCTGGCAGCACCGCTGCTTGGTCTCCCTCGTTATCATCACTTACGTTACGTCGTCAGTCAAATCCCCCTCCAACACTGAAACATCCTCAACTTGTTCATTGGTTGCCGTTAGTCTCGTCTCTGTTCCTACTGTTACATGGCCCAGAAGACTGGATACTGTACAAGACTTGTGTACTGTGGAAAAATTAGAAATAAAGGAAGAGACGACTGAAAACGTTCTCCCACACTGACGAAATGGACAAGAAACGGCCCTGCCCTCTCCGATATGAGATTTCAAATGAGAGTTTAAACTGGATAAATCATTGCATCTAACATTGCAAAATTCTACATGACAAGATACACACTCGATTGCAGTTACCTGTGCTCTCCTCTTATCTTTATGCTCTCGATATACATGACATTCCAACTGCGTCATGTTTCTGAACGAACGGGAGCAATCAAAAAAGGCGCATTTAAACAACGCGGTTGGAAGACTCGCATGTACTTTCATATGCCTAACAAACGCATACTTCGTTAAGCATTGGTGACCACAATACTGACATGTAAACATGCTTTCATACTAAGCTATCGCTGGCGAATGATTGGCCGTTATGATACTAACTAGTTTGATGAATTCGAAACGCACGTAGCCTACCTGCACAATCCGGCGACACTCTAGCCAGCTGCAACAAAAAATACTCAAAGTACAGGGTTGCCTTGGAAAAGAACAAGAAAATTTATGTGAAATACAGATCAACGTATTCTGTTGGAAATCAAAAACGAACAAATTGTGATATAATTACTTTTAAATTCGCGTAGCCTATTAGGTGTGACACTCGAAACTTGGCATTGCTTTGTTAGCAAATTCTCTGTCGCCACTACTAACCAACGGCTTCCCAATATCCATAGCAATTTCCAGTTAATTACTGAAAATTCAAACGGTGTTATGCAGTTAAGAGCAAAACGCCCACAATGCTGTTCTGTCTTAACCTCTTAGCGCATTGCCCCTAGTGGTGGGCACGCCCGCGTGCCTAGATTACTAAAGTCAAACATTCGGTGCTACTGCAACCAACGTGTGAGATGAAAACAGAAACGCGTTGTTTCAGTTTCATTAGTAGACGATACATGACAACTATGCCGAAAACGGAGTTTCGCAGCCCCACCATTGTCGCTCCGGTCGTTCATTTAACACGCACCCCCCCCCGCAGTTTCATCTAAAAAAACACCCCCCACCCTTGACATAATGGACAATATTGTCTATCCTGGCATTAATAAAAATATTCTTTCACCACTAAAAAATCGTATTCCGTCATAGCAGCAAGATAAACCCGACAATAGCACTAAGATATGCCTATACAGCAGTGAAAACGCTGCTCACTGAATAACGAAATAAACGAGAAAAAGTTGAGAAAATGATACCATGTCATTCTACAGTCAATATCTGGGACTAAATATTGAATAAATATAAAACCTTACTGTTGGTTTTACGTGTAGAGATGTCCCTTTTGAGACTGCGTGGTCATATATTGTCTTGGATAATCCGTTTGGGAAATATAGGCGCATCTGTGACGCCTGGGTATCTTCCAAAATAGCTGTGCGTAACACCACACCTGTTGTTTACGGCGTCGTCGTCCTTTTTAGTACAGTCTGACTTGATTTACAATTCATTTATTCGGTAGGCGAGAGTATAAGCTTTCTAACGATGTATAACATGTCTAATTCTGCTTTTGGAATAGCGTTTTATAGGTCAGCGTAACAGAAAATATTCTTAGCATAGCATTCACTTACGCAATCACTCTGTTAGCAGACAAATACGATGCACCTAACGAAACGTGTTCAAGGATATTTCGTAATTTCTTGGAAAATACTATTATTATTGAGGACTTCTGAACATAGCTAAACCATATGTTTGCTGATAGACCTAGCTGACATCGTTTTCTGGAGTAAAACAGAAGCGAATAGAACGATATTATTGATACCGTCTGTCTCTATCTACTGAACATAGAGGAGATTTCATCATTGCTATGTAAGTATTACCGTTCAAAATATTTCGGTTATATACGTTATTTTTGAAATTGAGTATCTTTAAATAGGTTAGTGGTGTTATATAATGTAAATATTTTACACTGTAATGTAAGCGTTAGACGAAGTGTAATAGTTTTTGTGAAGCATGCAACAGTGATGACGTCATAGCTGGAACATTGCCAAAACGTGGTGGACGGGTGAAAATTGTTTTTATGTTGTCTCATCCCCATACAAGAAAACATACGAGAGTACAGAGTATAGAAATACACACGAGTTAATTATTACACATTTAGGTACTGTACCGCATTGTGTGACAATGTTTTTGCATTATTTTTTTAATCTGATAGCAATGTTTCATCTTAAACCCTCATAAGGGGCTCATTTATATGCTTTATAATGGACAAAAAGCCTATTTTTTCAATTTTGGAGAGATTTTGGATATGTTTCTGGACACCTAGCTATTTTAGACCACTGTACTGACTGAAAGCTTGTAATTCCCATTTGAAAATTATGCAACAGTGATTTTCTTGAGTCAAAACAGTTGATTTGTAGTGAAATACATGGATATGTTATGATTTACAGCAATGCATAATTTAGACATTTTGGATAGATTTGGAGATGCTGGGTACACTGCTTAGTTTTTGCTTCATACATCTATAGTAGTTCTACATATCCACCCTTAGATTTTATGAACTGGTGGTCAAGACGTTTTTGACCTAGCACATGTATAGTTTAACCTCCTGCATATATTCAATCTCGCAGTATTTCATTGCAAACTTAAAAAGTGCAAATTTATTTTGGATTTTTTGTCAAAACAATTGCATTTGTGGCACTTTATTTCTTCCAAAATTATGAATATAAACTAATCTGTGTTAGTATTGTAAATTGTACAAATGTCTTGCTTCATTTAAGCCATTTTTCAAGTCTCTGTGGTGTTCACGTCTGGAGGTATAAAGCTTTAAATAGGGTACCCCCTAAATGGGCAAGGATTGGCAAAATTTGGCTTGTGCCTTAAGAGGTTAAGCAATGTGCGGTATATCAATAAAACAGCAGATTACTGTAGGAATTTCCCTGTAATTTCACAGGCGTTCTGCGGGCGTTTGGGCATATTATCTTACCGTTGTCAAGCAAAACTCTGCTTCGTAGTTTTAATTGGACCGTCCTTATGCAGACACTCTGGTTTGTAGTTCTAGTCGCACCGTTGTTAAGCAAACATCTCTGGTCGTAAGTTCTATGAAAACAATGATTTTATCAAGAAAAAATAGTTCATTCCCGTTTCATACCATGCAATTTGTTGTGTTCAATAATAGACGTTACAGGTTGAGTGTATTCTGACCACTAGGAGGCACTGTATTACTTTCCCGAGAGTAGTTGGAAGACTACCGTAGCAAGGATGTGACGTGGGGGGAAAGTGTGTTGACCAGGAGAGATTGGGTTAAGATCAAGCAGCCAAAACCAGACTTCGTTTTTGAAGCTCATTTCCTGGTCTTGTAGTTCCTGGTTGCTCACTAGCGCCACTACGGATGGCTCCAGTATAGGTGTTTTCATATCCGGTTTCCATGTAAGTCTACGGTACAAATGCGATCAAAATACAAAGTCAATCATTTTTTCTCACAAGAACAAATAGTCATAATATGTGTATTTTATTGGTCTTATGACTGTCCATGGGTCGATTTCATGATTTATTGCGTCATTTGGGCACAGTGCCAATATTTGTTGTGGACCAATGAGGTACAGCTTGCGTCACTTCCGGATTACTTCGGAGGACTATGCTACAGTAGGGGCTACAGTCTATGGTCACTGGAGTGGGCGGTGGCGCTTCTTGGCCTTGACATTGCGGCTCCGGCTACGGTCCGCCTGTGCTAAGTCTGAAAATGCAGGCATCCCATTTCGTGGTGATTTCATTATGGCGTGTGCTATTTACAGCTGCACTAGACGACCATAAAATAATCCTCCTCTTAAGTTTTTCGGTAGCCGAGTCATTTTTACTATTTCCTTTAGCCTACTTAACCAAATAATTACTTGGCAGAAAGCGTAATCAGCTTGCTATATTTGGTAGTCCAGTAGTAGCCTGTGCTAAAACAGTTCGCAACTTCGGCTACCAAGCCGTTTGACTAGCTAGCTAACCTTAACCGGCAAACATTCAATCTGTCAAACGTGTTTGACGGCTTGTCAGTCGTGTACATTCCGTAAATGTCTACCTGGGCCATGCTTCACGCATGTGACAAAGCTATTATAATCCCGATTTTGGGATAAACACTTTTTCAGTTTCACGAAGCGAATTAAGAGTTTCAAGGTTAATTTGCTGAATATACAACACACGATGAAATCACACACACAGAATTTAACGAAATTAACCATCTTGGCATTTAGAAAGGAACATGTTTTTAGCATTTAAGAGACCGACAAGCTAGGCATTTAAGACAGTGGTTCTCAGAATCGGTTCTGGGGGCTCCTTGCGTATATTGGCTTTTCTCCATTGGTTTTGATGATTTACAAGAAAAAAATAATAGCCTAATAATAATTAGAAATTCAACGTAGGCTACATTATTTTTGTCTTCATGCACCAGGTGGAAAACTTGCCGTACAAAGTGCGTTGTCATATTTACACGCCTGCAGATCAGTTATTAAAATACTTGGTAGATTTGTTAATCACCGCTGAGTGTTAATTTTTATTCGGTAGAAAGTGATTTGCGAACGATCGGTCAGCTAGCGTCACCCAGCAAGTGAACACCACAAACGGCGATGGAGTAGCTAGTAGTAGCAGGCTGATTAACTGACTGGCGAAAACCTACGACGATAACTTGCTCGGTTAACAGCAGATCTACCAGACAGTTAAACGAAAATTTGCCTAGTCAAATCACCAGTAGCCTACACATCTCCGATTGATTGACCATCAGTGTAGTCAATGTTCTTCCCCTGTGGTTCATATTGCTAACGCGTGAGCTAACCACGGATAGCCTACCTAGCTCACTGGCAAGCTGATATGCTAGCTAAGCATATTCGTTTTGCTGAGAAACATAAATTGAAGATAACTGAACATAGCCTAATTGTATTTTTAATGTCATACATATAACGTGATTACATGACACAGTAACGGATGGAAATTAAACTCCGTAAACATCTGATAATATATTTTAAACCATAACGGCAGACAGTCAGCTAGCCTCGTTCAGGTTGAGGGGCTTTTCCGCACCGGACTGTCAATCAAATTGTAAAAATCACAAGACCGCTTAACTCTATGGTTTTGGCTCCAAATCGAGAAAATGGCCGCGCCCGCCATTGAGCTTCAAAACGTGTTTTAGAGACCCACGGAGAGTCAATGGGTGACGTCACAGTAGCTTTGTCCATATTTTTTACAGTCTCTGGTTAAGATGCATACAGTCCTGGGCTGCGTTTCCCAGAGTCTCCTTAGCGCTACGTGCGTCGTAAGGTATCCCTTAAGCTCTTCCTTTAGCTCTCGAGCTGTTTCCCAGCGTCTCCTTAACTAAGGTATACCTTTAAAAGGGGGGTCTGGGGCACTCGTAAGCTGTCCCTTAACGCTACGCTCCGCGGTTTCAGCCTTATTACGCCAACATTTTGCTTTTCAAATCGACAGTTGTACTACAGTGCGCATCTAGTAGCACATCTGCATGCGAAAATTACATAGATAGTTTAATATTAACGTTTTACGAAAATTAATTTTCCAATCAACGTTTCTGTGCATAGCACGTCGTGAGAATGTTGTCGTTTCACCTGTCTATTCCCATAATGATGGCAATTAAGTATAGGGCCTATCCAGAATAGTAATCCAATTTGTGAAAATAAAAATAAGTTTTTTTAAATTTATACGTAGTGGCGCTAACTTAGGATATGGCTTTTCTGACTGCATACCCTGTAGAAATTAATTCGTTTGTGTGTGATTCAATGATCACACTGACTTGGAACAAACCGCCGGTTTATTAAGAATATAAAACCTGTGTGTGCAAAAACAACGTTGAGTGAGTCTACTTGCACGACCGAACTAGAACACGTTGATTGGCTGGCCATAAACACACATACAGGTACAGTGGCTCATAATGGACAAACACAACGAAATGATCTACTTGCCCTTCCTTTAGCTCACATCTCCTATATAAAACAAAATAGCACTGGGTAAATAGCAACATTACGGAACATTTTTCTTGCCATGTTGTTTTACGATTTTCGGTAAACAACCCAATAATGATATTCTTGGTTAAACTTAAGATTATCCAACAGCAAATTAAGGTGGCTGAACAAATCACTTTAACAGGTAGACCTATTCATAAGGCACCCGGTATATAATTCATCATGATCAATTTCCACAGACGCGCTTTTGCCTTTCATCTACGATCATTTTTGCATTGCAGAGATAAGTTCGCGGGAATCAGTGCAGTGCAGTGCATATGCTGCTACAGTTGCCTATATATTGTGTGACAAAAACAAATTAACATTAGACCTTTGTTTCAATAAGAACAAAATAATTCACCCATATGTAGCCTATATCCTTTCCCCTGGGCTTCCACGAAGTCCCAGACTATGGCTTATATGTCCCGATTGACGCTTTTTATTTTATCCATTGTAGCCTATATGTACGTATTTATGGAAACTATCACAAGGTTTCATCTTAACGGACTCTTAAAGAGATTAGCAGATGATCTCTAGTAGGCATAGCTTCCTCTTCTGCAATATTAGGTTGATGTAAAATGATTATGACAACACGTGTAATATTAAAACGTCATTCACAAGCCTTTACAAGTGAGACAATCGATTCGCTTGGCATCGATTGATAAACTTTTCAGCACCAAAGTGAAGGCCAGCTCCAACTTACGATGTATCTTTAAGTTGTCCCTTAAAAGTTGCCTTAAGGTATAGTCTGGGAAACACTCGTAAAAAAGCGGTTTCCCTTAAGAAGGTATACCTTAAGACCCTTCGTAAAACGTTAAGGTACATCGAAACTCGGAAACGCAGCCCTGCTCTTGAGTAGCCTAAAGCTAATTCTGATGCTCCTTGCTTGCCACAAAAGCCTCCTGATTCTGCAACCCAACAACATAATTTAATAAAAACACCATATGTAAACCATATGACAGTCAAATTCATCTGCCTAGCACTGTCACCCTTTTAAAACGGTGTGTTCGTAGACATAGCGTCTTTCTAAAACGGATTTTGAATGCAGCTAGCTTAATGAATAATGAGGCCTTTTAAATGCCTGGGGCAAATAAAAGGGGCGATTGGGCTCCACAGTGAACGAAGAAGCACCTGCGTGGGCACCGGAATGCGCTTCCGCAGTTCGTTAGGCGAATAGCGATCTCATAAATCTGAATTCCCGACACAGAAATAAATCACGAATTCTTCTATAACGAACTCTGTGGCACTGGATACAATTTAAACAAAATAATTGATAGAATACTAACCTGTAATCGGCAGCAGTTGTGTGCGTCACCCGTTTTAAATACAGAGTATAATGCTATTAGCGACCTCATAAA
The DNA here is from genome assembly GCF_018555375.3 of Anguilla rostrata. Lineage (NCBI taxonomy): Eukaryota > Metazoa > Chordata > Actinopteri > Anguilliformes > Anguillidae > Anguilla > Anguilla rostrata. The sequence goes on from NC_057937.1 coordinate 22,199,563, forward strand.
TCCAAATTCCCGAGACAGATATAATTAGCCAGTACATCTAAAACGAACTTGGTGTAATTGGAGACAATTTACAAGCGGTACACGTCCTCCAGATAGATCGCGTGGGCACCGGAATGCGCTTCCGCAGTTCGTTGGGCGAATAGCGATCTCATAAATCTGAATTCCCGACACAGAAATAATTAACCAGTTCTTCTATAATGAACGCTGTGGCATTGGATACAATTTAAACAAAATAATTGATAGAATACTAACCTGTAATCGGCAGCAGTTGTGTGCGTCACCCGTTTTAAATACAGAGTATAATGCTATTAGCGACCTCATAAATCCAAATTCCCAAGACAGATATAATTAGCCAGTACATCTAAAACGAACTTTGTGTAATTGGAGACACTTCACAAGCTTTTTAAGTAAGAATATAACAAAATAATAAGCATACTGCAACTGGATTTTTGTGTGAAATGGACCTACTTTCCATGTTTCAACAAAAATCCATTTTAAGTGTGTCTGTTCAAGTTTTACAATCCATTTGAATACACTGTTGAAATAGTGAAATAATCTGTGCTGTGCACTTCTAAAAATGTAGTTAACTAAGCTATCAACTACTCGACACTGGAAGTAGTTCAACTGTGGTCAGTCAGTCAGTCAGAACCTTTATTTAAATTCTCGGAGGTACAATTGAGGGCCAGGCCCTCATTTTCAATGTAGCCGAGATTACAAACACAATTAAAACACAATAGGTGTAATAAAAGATCATAGAATATAGCAACAGCAACTAACATAGTAAATAATAAAATAACAGTAATAAAATACAGTAAAATATGATAAAAAATAAAAATAAAATAAAATAATAAAATAAATAAATAAAATCAGCACAGATACGATCAAAAACAGATGCACTCAGAGACAGGAATGTTCAAAACCAGCGATCTAAACTGCCCATAAGTAGGTAGAGAGCTGATTTTCAGCAATTGTTGGAGCTCATTCCAGGAGGATGGGGCACTAAAATGGAATGCTGACTTCCCAATTTCTGATCGAGCCCGAGGGACCTTAAGCATAAGCAAGCCATTTGATCGGGTTTGATAGGGTCCAGAGCGCCACTCTAACAACCTTGTAATATAAGGTGGAAGCATTCCGACAATGGCCTTAAAGATAAACAAAAACCAGTGTTTATCACGCCTCACTGCCAGAGAAGACAGACCCACCTTGGCATAGAGGACACAGTGGTGGGTACCATAACTATCGCCAGTAATAAATCTGAGGGCAGAGTGATAGACTGTGTCCAAGCGCTTAAGGGAAGAAGGAGCAGCAATTCTATAAATAATGTCACCATAGTCTAATACTGAAAGGAAAACTGCTTCAACAATTCTTTTTCTACTGATCATAGGGAAGCAAGATCTGTTTCTATAAAGGAAGCCAATTTTTGTCTCAGTTTGCTGACAAGATTATCTATATGGAATTTAAATGAGAATTTCTCATCAAGCCAGATGCCAAGATATTTATATTCAGAAACTCTCTCAATTTTAGAACTATTTGCAGTGGATATAAATATGCTATCATAATCAGTGCTTCTGGCCATAGTAAACAACATGAATTTTGTTTTGCTTGCATTAAGAACCAGCTTAAGCTTAACAAGAGCCTCCTGAAGGGCATTAAAAGCAAGCTGCAGTTTCTCAATGGCAAGCTGAGCAGAATCAGCAATACAATATACAATAGTATCGTCTGCGTATAGATGGACTTGACAATCATTTAGTGGGGAAACAATATTATTAATGTAAATGGTGAAAAGGATAGGGCCCAGAACTGATCCCTGCGGAACCCCCTTCGACACAGGCAGGAACCCAGACTGGGTGCTCCCAGACTTCACACACTGAAATCTCCCATACAAGTAATTATGAAACCAATCACAAGCTTTACCATCTAAACCAATGCTGCACAGCTTCTGTAAAAGCAAAGCGTGATCGACTGTGTCGAAAGCTTTAGACAGATCTACAAAAAGGGCAGCACAGTGTTTCTTACTGTCTAGAGCAGACATAATATTGTTTGTAACTAGCGTAACAGCTGAGATAGTGCTATGCTTGGCTCTAAATCCGGATTGATGTGGGCTTAGAACTGAATGACTAGAAAGAAATACTTTGAGTTGATTATTTGCCAGAGATTCCAGAATTTTAGCTAGGCATGGTAATTTGGAGATTGGTCTATATTGTTTAGATTATTTCTATCACCTCCTTTGTGCAGTGGAAATACATGTGCCAATTTCCAGATACTAGGGAATATTCCTGTTGAAATAGAAAGATTGAATATGTGTGATAACTGCTCTGCAATGAATGGAGCAGCCATTTTTAGAAAAAAGGGATCTAATTTATCCTCTCCAGTAGCGCTCCTGGGATCAATGGTTTGCAAGGTCTCAAAAACAACACTAGCAGAGAAGGGCTGAAAGGAAAACTGAAAGGCCTGGTTCATAGTATATACACAATCATCACTAATAAGAGGGGGTGCTGTATATTCCTTTTCGAATAAATGCCCAGCCTCAGCAAAGTGCTTGTTGAAAGCTAGGCAAACCTCATTAAGATCAGAGATCAAACAGTCACCAGAATCAATGTGTGAAGGTAGGGAAGTAGTGGGTCTGTTTTTGATGGAGTTCACTGCCTTCCAGAATTTAGCCGGGTTAGCATAGGAGCAGGTAATTAGATCTAGGTAATATTTGGATTTGGCTACTCTTACCGAAGATGTGAATCTATTCCTGATTTGCCTGAAAGCTGCCCAATGTGAAGGGTCACCGGAGTGTCTGGCAAGAGACCAGGCTCTATTCCTTTCTTTGAGTAAAGCTGCTAGCTCAGGTGAAAACCAGGGGGTGACTCTATCTTTAATCCTAAGTTTTTTCAGTGGAGCATGTCTGTCAATGACAGAAAGAAGAGTCTTTGTGAAGAAATCCAGAGCCAAGTCGACATCAGTAATCTCAGATGTGTATTGTATGTTACTATGGGAAACGTCAGATAAAAAGGCTTGCTCATTAAAATGTCTTAGATTTCTCCTCATAACCTTGTGAGATTTTGTTTTCATTAGCCGAGTACTTCTAATGCAGCCAACAGGGCAATGATCACTGATTCCAAGCTCAAAGACACCACAGGCAGTGATATTATCAACCCTATTAGAAAAAATAAGGTCAATTAGGGTAGATTTTGAGCTGTCTTTCAGATTTGGCCTAGTGGGTTCTGTTATTAGTTGGAATAAGTTAAGGCCAGCACTAACCTCCTTGAAATGATTGGAAGTAACATTCAGCCAGTTCAAGTTAAAATCACCCATAACAATCAATTCAGCATTGGAATAATGGGACAGTAGATCCGCTATTGCATCAATGGAGCCTAACTCAGCAGATGGGGGTCTATAGACCCCAACCACAATTACTGAGTTAGGCCCCAGTTGAACCTTCAGTGCAAGGAATTCAAAATTTCTTGGAATTGTGACAGCTTTTAAGATTGTTACAGAGAAACCTGTTTTAACATATATACTCACCCCTCCTCCCCTACCAGTTCTATCCACTCTGTATAAGTTGTAACCCAATAGAGCTACATCTGAGTCACTGATGCTATTTTTAAGCCAAGTTTCACTTAAAACCAGTATATCCAGGTCAGTCTGCATGACTAGTATATTTACATGATCTAATTTCTGAAGTAAACTTCTAATATTTAAGTGAATAATTCCTAATCCTTTTCTGTTTCTAAAGGTAGTTGGATTAAATAGAATGGGAACAGAGCTGGTGATAGGAAGCTGAAGGGGAATTGTAATTAAATTGGAAACAGTAACAGCACGGATTGGATAATGAGTGGGATATCTAACAGAGATTCGGGTAGGAATGATGGGAGGAGAGATATACTGTTGAACATTAAGTTTAAGGATACGAGAGTAGGGAGAGCCAGTGGTACAGACCGGAGGAGAAGGAAAGGGAAAGGCCACTGAGGACGAAGGAAAAAATTGCACTCCTAACAGATAGGGGGTGCTAGTACTAGAAACAGAGGCCTGGGGTAAAACCTGAGAAGAAGAGGGGAGTTCGGGGGTGTGTGTAGGAGAGGTAAACAGTCAGTCACGTGGAGAGGACTGTACAGCGTGCTGCAAGTTAGCCGCTAGCATTCGGCTACCCTGCCTGTTTGGGTGGACTCCGTCTGACCTATAAAAGAAAAAGCGGTTCCAAAACAACAGCTGTCAATAAGAAAAAAGTACTTAACTACTTTTTAAAAGTAGTTTTATTTTAGTTATGTTGTAGCTACTTGATGATAAAACATAAATTAGGTTACCTATGGGAAATGCCAGACATTGGCTAACGCTACCGTTTTGATGCTTAGACTTTCTTTAAATAACATAAAAAATTAATAAGTTAACAGTTCATTTAGCTGCATTTTTTTCCAAGTTGATTTTAGGGTTGAAATCTTCAATATGAGCTCTCATGAACTTAGCTACATTGTTTTAATAAATAAAGGCTTAAAGACAGACATTTACTTGTTCTCAGTTTTATGAATCCAAAGCTAAATCAACCAGCTAAAACAAAAATAGTCAATTTCTTTGCCTAACCTGCACTGAGAATCACATTCCCTAAATATCACAGTTTGTTTATTAAAACACCAACCAAAAGGACCTTGCATTACTAAATAACAGCAGACTTACTTGATCTCACTCCAAAAAATTATGAGAGGTACAGCTGTAGTACTCCTGAGTCCAACTACTTATCCATGATGCAATTACTTCTGAGGACCACGCACTACCACCGAGGGGAAAATAGAATCGGGCAAGAAGCACTCGCTGCAGCCATAGATTTTACCAGACCTCTATTGTGTGAAATGTGATGTGACTGAAGATCAATGATGATCAGTCTACCTTTAAAAATAGGTGGGGTTGGGTTAAGGTAGTTGAGTTGACACCTGCCTAATGATTTTCTAAGGCGCGTTTTCAAAGAGAAACAAATTTTGTCCTAAAATGGGAGAAATCTCTGAGAATTGTGAGCCTGGGAGGAACCCAGGATAGGGCAATGAGGGTTGGCAAGT